>NC_056731.1:1180076954-1180099454 GCF_019279795.1 Protopterus annectens | reverse complement strand
TGACTGCCTACTCTCATTTTGCAGGAGGGCAAGCACCCCTGCTAATTATATATTACAACTCTGAGATCGCACTACAGTGAGGAAAATGGCAAAGTTCCCAGTCCCTACTGTAGTGATTTACAATCAAAATGTCGCTCTCACAACAGCAAATGCACACTAGCATTTGCTGTTGCAGGCTCTACACATCTCAAATTGCCGTTATGATAACTTTGAAAACTGCCTTTCGATAATTAAAGTTCACATAACGGCATTCGAGGTTTTGATCGTGAACCTATAAATATATATGTATGTATATATATATATATATATATATATGGGTCTACTACTAATTACCGACACGACGATTCCCCGACGGAAAACTCCCCGACGCCAGATGACCGACATCACACAAACCCGACAACGCAAAACACCGAACACCATTACACCGAACACCATTACACCGACACACGGAACGTAAACAACACGCGACACTACATAGCATACACACTAGCCCTGACCCAAACCCTAACCCTAAGGTCCGACACTATCGCACACTTCACCTACCTGCACCCTAACCCTAACTCACTTAACCCACCCCTAGCCCAAGCTCCGACACTAACGCACACATCACCTACCTGCACCCTAACCTAACTCACTTAACCCACCCCTAGCCCAAGCTCCGACACTAACGCACACTTCACCTACCTGCACCCTAACCCTAACTCACTTAACCCGTCCTAAACTACAGTCCTCACTAGCACACACTTACCTTACCCGAACCATACCTCCGACACGAACACACACTCACCTTTCCCACAGCCTAACCCGACATCCCACAATCTCGAGCACTTACCTGACCGCTCCTAACTCCGTCACCATCGCACACTTACCGCGTCGCGATCGCACATTCCCTTGTCGGTCTTTCCGCTGTCGGCAAATCACCCTGTCGGTACACTTACCTGTCGGTCATCTGGCGTCGGTGAGTTTTCCGTCGGGGAATCGTCGTTTCGGGCATTAGTAGTAGACCCATATATATATATATATATATATATATATATATATATATATATATATATATGTATGTATGTATATACACAGATGCACACAGACACACACACACACACACACACACACACACACACACACACACACACACACACGAGTGTGTGTGTGTGTGTGTGTGTGTAATTTTTAATTTACAAGGAGAAAATAAATGAAAACCATTTGCAGCATTAGGTTCATAGGTTCATACTAGGCTGTCTGCCCTAGGGCATTTATAAGCCTAGCCAGAGTGTGTTTGGCTTTCGCCACCCATTTTAAATTCATTTTGCTATGCCCTTTTTCGAGGTTAGTATACTGTGCCTCTGTCTAACAGTGACACAGAAGTGATACCCGGGGTAAACCTACGATCTCCCATCCACTCATCAAGATTCCTCTTGAAGAGAGTCAAAGAGGGACTCTACCTAACCTGGACTGGGATTTTATTCCAGAGTGAAGGGAGCCTCTGGGTTATGAATCTGTCCCTCCAGCATGTCCTATTTATTTCAGTGCTGAGGTTCAAGTCTCTCGAGCGCGTAGCTCGATGCAATTTGGATTTTCTGAGGTGCAGCATGTCCATTAATTCCGGGTTGGACATGGCTTTATACGTCAGGCACAGATCGCCTCTGAGCAGGCGGTATGCCACTGAGTAGAGCTGGAGTTTCTTTAACCGGGCAGCATATGGCATCTGTTTGAGCCCTTTGATCCTCTTGGTGAGGTACTTTTGGGGTCTTTCCAGTTGCTGCAGGTGTCTGGTAAGGTACATCCCAAAGGGGCATTGTACTCAATTATGGGCCTGATGAGGGATGAGTAAAGAGGCATGATGACCTCCCCTGATCTAGATGTGAATCCCTTCATGATTAGGTGGGCTATATAAAATGTTTTTCTAACCACTTTGGCCACGTGGTTGTCAAATGACAGATTGCTATCAACTTGGGTCCCCAGGTCCCTAATTACTTCTTCTGTACTTAATGGATTACCACCTATGTGGTAATTTGTGGGCACTTTGTTTTTGCCAAAGGGGATGACTATACACTTTTTGGCATTTAGCTTGAGGCCATGGCTCTGGCACCAGTTGTCTGTTTTTATGAGGCCCTTTTGGAGGATGCTTGTATCGGCTGGAGAGTCGATTATGGCGCCCAGTTTGCAGTCATCTGCAAACTTGGTCATCCACAGTCCTTCCGTGTTTGCTTGCACCTCCGAGAAATATATACCGATCAAGAGATGTCCCAGGACTGAGCCTTTTGGGATGCCACTTGTAACTGGTTTGGAGTCTGACATGGCTCCAGCAATTCTAACCATGTGGGTTCTGTTCTTGAGCCAGTTTGCAACCCATCTAGTGACATAGGGGTTTATATTTAAGCTGGTGAGCCTATCTATAATGCCCGAGTGGGGTATTGTATCAAAGGCTTTTGCGAGGTCCAGGTAGGCTGTGTGGACCACCTTCCCCTCGTCAATGGCCTTGGTGACTGTTTCAAAGAAATCGACCAGGTTTAAGAGGCAGGATCTGCCCTTAACAAAGCCGAACTGGGTAGGATCCAGTGTCGGTAGGTCCCCAATATCTTTATTTATGAGGTCCATGATGATCCTTTCCATAGCTTTGCCGACCAAGCTAGTCAGGCTTATGGGGCAATAGTTTTCAGGATCCGTTGAGGCACCACCGTTGTGGAGAGGGACCACTGTTGCTGTACGCCACTCTTTGGGTACATATCCTGTAGTAAGGCTGAGATTGAACAGTAGTTTTATGTTTGGGTTTAGCTCTTCTTGGAGTTCATGTAGGATGCAGCCCAGGACACCGTCTGGTCCCATTGATGCTGTGTTTTTTGCTTTGCAGAGGGCGGCTCTTACCTGAGCATCTGAGATGTCAGTGCGGCAGCACTCTGCTGGGATAGATATCCGCCCTTTTGGTGGCGGGGGGGGGGGGGTTTGCGCTGAACCTGTCAGCTAGGATGTTGGCAATGTCTGTGGGTTCGGTGTATTTTTTGTCATTTTGGACTAATTCTGAGCATATCTGGGAATTCCCACCCAGGTTCCTAACATAACTAAAGAAAGCCTTGTGATTATCCTTAGTGTCCTGTGCAATAGTTCTCTCGAAGCTGGCCTTAGACGATTTTATGAGTGCCCGTAGTTTTTTGCTAATACTGATCAGATATGCCTTCCCTTTTTGGGATTTTGCTCTATCATGTAGTAGCTTCCTCCTTCTATTGTATAGTTTGTTTATGGCTGGGGTCCACCAGACAGGATGTCTGCCTTTGGAGGATTGGGTCTTGGTTTTATTTGAGATTGCATGATCCATGCATTCCTGAAGGTGTTCATAGAATGCATTTATAAAGGATTCTGCGGTCTGGGCCGTATTTTCCACAGGCCCGGGGGCTTTGAAGGATTCCACCTCGGTTTTGAGGAGTGTGAAATTTGCTTTAGAGATGTTTTTCACTGTGGTTTTCTGGGCAGGGGGTGGGGTCGGGATGTGAATATCCAGTGAGATTAGTTTATGGTCTGATCTTAACAGTGTGGGATACACTTCTGGTCTGGAACATAGAGTCCCCATGTTGGTGATGATCAGGTCCAGTGTGTTTTCCCCTCTTGTGGGAGTGGTAACAAGTTGTTCCATAGCATCTGAGTTTATAAATTCTAGGAACCTTTGGGCTAGGGTGTTGGAGCTAGAGTAATGCTCCCAGTCTATGTTTGGGTAGTTGAAGTCGCCCAATATAATGGTGTTTGTAGAGACCTTCATATTTTCCAGTGCTCTCAGGAAGGCCGAGTGGGGTTCCTGGGTTTGGGAGGGTGGTCTGTAGCAGGCTATAAACTGGAAGGCAGTTTTACTCACTGTTAGTTGCACATGGATAGTCTCTGATGCTTCGTGCTGTGCCACCAACCTGGAGGTGTGGGTATCTTTGACGAATATTGATACTCCCCCTCCTTTTGTGGTTCGGTCCAAGTTTTGGGGCCGAAAAGCATGGTATGAGGTATAACCTGGTAGTGCTGGGGTGCTCTCGGGAGCCTTGAACCAGGTTTCTGTTACTGCACAGATATCGATGTTCTCCATGCTTAGGAGAGTTTCGAGTGCATGCATCTTGAGGTTTAGACTTCTGGCGTTGAGTAGCATTACTCTTAGTTTCTTATCCCTTGTGATACCTATGGAGGTGGGTTTGTCTTTTGAGCCTTGCCTAAAAAGGCACTATGGGGGTAGCAAGAGTCTTTGCCAATATCCGAAAGCCCAGGGGTGACAGGTGCAAGCCGTCCCTAGCGAGGCATCGTGGCTTGTCGAGCATGTCATCCCAGGCTGACAGGCATTGGATCCCCTTTGAATGACACCAATACTTAAGCCAGTTGTTGAAATTGATCATCTTGTCTTCATATTGTGGCATCATTCTTGGTGAGGGTAAGATGCTACTCATGGTCAGGGTCATACCGCCCTGGGCTACATGCTCAGAGAGCTCCTGTATGTCTCTTTTCATGTAGTCCAGGGAGGTACGTCTCAGGTCATTCACACCAGCATGGACAATGCCTGAGTCATATTTGTACTTCCCTTGGAGTGACCTGAGTGCGTGTGTTATGTGGCGGATCCTAGCGCCCGGCAGGCAGCTCACCGTGACCTTCTCCTTGTTCAGCCTGGTGAGCGGGACATCAGTGTGCCTGACATTAGAGTCACCTATTACAAGTGTATCAGGTGTGTTGTTTAGCCTTAAGGGCTGTGACTGTTCGGCACACTGGCTTTGTGAGCTATGTGTTGCACGTGTTTTGTTTTGGGTTACGGTTGCTTGGGTGTCTGCTTTGGAGGTCTCTGCTGCTTAAGCAGATTTTTATTTAGAGCCTCTGAGTATGTTTTTGTGTGTTTATGTGTTTGGTTTGCTGTCGTGGTAGGTCTATGTGAGACTGGAATTGTAGTGAGTATGGTTTTCCTCTCCCCCTGACTGGTTACGCCAGTACTGAGTTGAGAGAGCTTAGCCTCCAGTTTGGCTATATGGTTGCATCTCTCACATGTGTTGGAATTTGTTGGGAGGAGGAGAGGGTTGTCTGTGTACATGAGGCAGTTGTAACATTGCCTCAAGATTCCCAGATTCACCAGCTGGACCGGAGAGGAGATTGACAACTGACCTTTGGACATGCTAGAATAATATTGGGAATTCCTTTATAATTGAAAAAAGGGCCAATGGGGAACAATGTACTCAAGGGGAGTTTGTGAGGGTGTAGTGCTTTTAATTTTTTAGTGCTGACTTAGTGAGCAAGTGCCAGGTAACTTAAATGCAATGTGTTACAGGTAACTTAAATGCAAAAACGACAAACAGTAACTTTCTTTCAAGTGAAACAAGGAAATAAGTGCAGTAAGCAATGAAGATATCACTAGGGATCCACAGAAGCGCTGAAAAGCCGCATTTTAGGTGGTATTAGCGTTTCAGGGAAATAACAAGCAAATAAACAACAAGCATACAAACAAAGCTAGATTCAGCAGGCCTGGATCTAGTCTATGCTACAGCAAACAAGGTGTACCAATTTCAGTAAGAAACAGTTCAAATATGCAGGCACTATAAGCCTTTAACCAGAAATTCCCAGCTCAGAAGGGCAGAGTCCAGCCTCTCCTCCCACAAGAATGCAGACCACGAACCTTCTTAATGTAAAATAACTGGCCTGAAGCCCAAGTGCTTAAACCAGAACTAATACACTTTTAGAATAACAGACACTGAGCCCTCAATCAGCAGTTCCCAACTTAGAAGGATGTAAGCTACCTGTCCTGCCACCACAGTGCAGGCCACAAACCTTCCTAATGTAAAACAACTGGTCTGAAGCCCAAGTGCTTAATCCAAAAGACTTAGAATGATAGCTACACTTTAATCAAGTTACTACCAAGCAGTAATAAATACAATTGAATACTTTAAAGAATGCCTGGATTAGTGCTCAAGTTATACAAACAAAGCTAGATTCAGCAGGCCTGGATCTAGTCTATGCTACAGCAAACAAGGTGTACCAATTTCAGTGAGAAGCAGTTCAAATATGCAGGCACTATAAGCCTTTAACCAGAAATTCCCAGCTCAGAAGGGCAGAGTCCAGCCTCTCCTCCCACAAGAGTTTAGGCCACAAACCCTCTTAATGTAAAATAACTGGCCTGAAGCCCAAGTGCTTAAACCAGAATTAATACACTTTTAGAATAACAGACACTGAGCCCTCAATCAGCAGTTCCCAACTTAGAAGGACTGTATAGGTACACTGATCCATATATTCCCTTCATAACATCAACAGTCTTACAGTCTTGGTTTCCCAACGTTTGTCAGCAAATGTTGTTGTGACAACGATATACAAGACTGGAGCTGCTGTGGGTAGAGTTGATCATTGTTTTTGCTTTAGGGTGAAGTTTTCCTAAGCTTAAATATGTATAAGCATTCAATTATAACCACAAAAAGGAAAACTGTAGGAAACAAAAATTGTTACCACGATGCAGCGTTACCGGCAATAATTGAAACCAGTACTAAAGGCACAGTACCACAGACAATCATGCAGTCGTAGCTAACAGAGGACTTGAATTTGTACAGAGTTTTTCTGGAAAGGGTTTTAGCAAGGTATAATGTTGTCAACAACAGACCCAACCTTCATCACAGAAAAAAATGAATAGATTGTTTCTGTGAGTAGCTGTACTGTTATCCTTCACACAAATACAGTGTATTGAGTGTTCTGCCGTTGATAATTAAAAACAGCATGAGAGAGCCTTTGCTTCTATTACCATTCCAGGTCTGCACTGAGGTCATTAGGTTACAGAACATTAGCACTTCTTTCTCATAATAAGGGGCTGCCTACATAGCTGTCAACCAATCAGGGACATATCTCAATGGAAACAGGAATAAATACAGAAATAATTAGGGTCAGTCAGTGACAACACATTAGCGCTGTTAACTTGAGACATTGACAGAATAAGGGAATGTAAATTAATGTATGTTTTCTGAACTAAAAGAAGTCTATAACTCTAAGGACTATCATTATTTATCAAGTGCAGTTCACCAGCTTTTCTCCAACAGTCACCAGTTTTAAGTGGGATTAAGAGGGACAGACCTGAAATTTGAGATAAAATCAGGGACATTTGAGAGGTATCGCTGCCTTTAACAGAACATGCTGCTGCCGTTCATAATCACCTGCAAGCCCCATAACTGTACTAATGAATATTAAAAGATCGGGAGATTTTTCTCCCATAACATCTGGTCTCAAGCAGAGACAAGGTTACTCATCACAAGAGCACAAGTATATATTCTTCTTCTTTTGGCTTTTCCTGGTTAGGGGTAGCCACAGTGGATCATCTGTCCGTTGATGATTGGCAGTGGAGTTTTACGGTGTCGAGTTGCCAGCCTGGTGCCCAACCTTCCACAGAAGGCACACATATGCACACACTCACACCTAGGGCCAATTTAGAATGTCCAATCCACCTACTGCATGTCTTTGGGATGTGGGAGGAAACCGGAGCACCCGGAGGAAACCCATGTGACCACAGGGAGAGCACAAGTATACAATGCTTGCAATTATTATTAAAAAAAATTAAACATTAAGAACTGCACGTTCTTACTGTAAGACTTTTGTTTACATGAGGGAACCAAAACAGGTATGGGACAGGGTATCCAAAAAAAAAAAAAAAGCGAGATCTGAGCAGGACCTGTCAGTAATATCTCAAAGTGGGAGGTAGTTATCAAACTAGAATTCATACAGTGTTTTTAGTATCACTGACAGCAGGTTGTAGGCAGCATCATACATGTTTTGAAGCTCTGATGTCAGTATGGGGGACGGAACAGATAAATAACTACTTTTTCTAAACAGTAGCCGTGACGTGACCAAAAGGGCGACAACAGCTGCTGTTTCAGGAATGCGAGATGCATCCTGTAATTTCATAGCAGTCACTGAATGCTGCTAATATGGGAATTGTGCAGAAACATAAATATGTATACTGTGTTCTTATGTTTTAATATGGGGATCGCAATTTAAGGTTGAAGAAAATGATCAGAATAAGGATATGTAAAGCAGTGGGCATTGTTCTCCTTTAAGTGGGCTTAAAGGGATAGTCCCAGAGATTTTTTATTTTGATTCTTGTCTTTGTTTACATTTTCAATCTGGTTTTCTGAGCATGTCCCAGCTTTGGCCCAGGGGTTGGCAGATGGGTGCTTACAGGAAGTGTCAATGGTCTTAGTCAAATTCCATCTCAAATTGTACTTTTACTCACAATAGCTCTCACTGAGTCATTCATTAGTTTCACCTGTGCTTTTTATCCTCAGAGAAAAGTAGCTTTTTGGGAATTTTATGGCTTCACTTGGCTACTACCTTGCAGTAAACCATATAAGCATTGCAAAGCTAAAGCACTAGTAAACAAGAGTTTTCTGTTCATTTCATTTCATATTTTATTTTGTGTGGATTTCTGAACTCTAGCTAAGTGCTATGATGTTATGCATGATTGTCACTTGCTGTGTGATGCTAGTTTTGAACAGTAGTAGAAGCAGTCTTTTTTTCATGTTTTGTTTTTTGATCTCTGAATACTAGCCAGGTGTAATGGTTTTTCTGACCTGGTGTAAAAAAAAAAAAGTGTGACGCAAGCAATAAATTCATTTTAAATAATGAAGTCTAAAACTTACTGTCACAATGGGAGCTGTACAGTACAGCAACCCGTCATAGTTTTACATACTAATTCTGATTACTTATCTTTACTGTGGAGTAAGGGTAATACATCAAGAGACTGCTAAGATTTAATATGAATTCACTAAACTGTACTCCTAACTATGCTTGCAATTATGCTATTCAGAATAAAGGAAATTAGGAGCTGCACAATTAAGATAAGCTTTTGACAAGTTCATAAACAGTAAACACTGAGAGTCTTGCCTAACCACCCCCAACACAAGAACACACAAAAATGTAATAACCTTATTGTTTTCCAGTGACTAGGGACTGAAAGCTTTGACAGGAACTGAATATTGTTAATTGTGTCCACCAGAGGGAATGAAAACAGGGCAGCATGAAGTAAATTGAAACCAGGAGTAGGATTGATGATGATGTGGTAACTGGGTGGTGACAACTGGAAGGTATCAGGACAATTTTTTCAGGCAGAATTTTAGACTATGGGATTCTCCTTTTAAAATAATATTTCCACAGTATCCCTGGTGTCTACTGTTCCCTGTGCCCATCTTTCTTGCTGCAAAACCAGTTGTTTGTTTCACCTTCTAAGTGCCTTTAAAGTAATGTCTGTATAATTCCCTGGTGTCTAGTGTCCACTCTCCTCCAGTATTGCAAGATTTGTGTATTAATTTAGGGAAAGTTGAGAGGTGTGACACCCCCCCCCCCATTCAAACATGCAACTATGCATAAATGCACACACATGAGTTCCCCCACCTTACCCAGTCACACTCATAGACACACCCATTCATATACACACACACACACACACACACACACACACACACACACACACACACACACACACACACACACACACACACACACACACACATACACATATACACCCTACCCTCTCTATCCCCCTAACTAACTCCCCCCCTACTGTGATTACTCCGGGCAGTCACCCAGTCATACACACACTCCCACACAAATACACAGTCACACACACACACACACACACACACACACACACACACACACACACACACACACACACGCAACTGAGACCACTTATCCATCTGCGTATACTCGCACATGTAGCCAGATGCATGCACCCAACACCCATGACTACTTCCTTGTAGCTTAACTTCCTGGCACTTGCTTCTAACATTGTCTCACTCATTGGAAGTAATGGCTGAATGCAAGCATTTGGCTGCGTTATATAACACTGCTGGTAAAGCTAACTTACACTGCCAAGGAATTCTATGAATCACTCAGCTGCGTAAATGCCATACAGCAGGCATTTCTGGGGAAGAGCATATTGCTAAGTGCCTCATTAGCATTAGTGGTAGGCCACAGAGACAGCCTACCATGGTTCTATACCTCTTCAGGGTAGAGAACAACAGCAGGCTTGTCTCTGAATCAGAAGTGGTGCTGTGCTGATGAGGTCATAGGGAGGCCAAAGCATGCATGTCCGCAGCTGGTGGGATCTGGCTTTGTTGGCCTGACTGTATCTATAAAGGCTTAAAAAGAAAATGTTAGAAGTCGTGGGCATTCAGAGACCATGTGGCTGAAACACTTAATGTCCATAAGGAGTTGTTTACATATATCCCATGGACCTGTAATTACAGGAGGTTTAGGTTATCACACAGTAAAAACTCTAGCTTAGCTAGGTTTTTCTTGTAGTTTTTATTAATTCATTTGCCCATAAGACCTTTTTGCTTTTTTATTTTTTGGTACCCTAGGACCTCATTTATACTGGCCCAGCCACCAGAGTCCTACATCCACATCAGGTCTACCAGCATCCTTCTGCTCTACCTAGACTTGCTGTGGTGTTGCTGGGGATAGTCGTGGATTGTAAGGGAAACCTGGGGGCTCAGCTGTCTGTTCTTCTGTTTGGTGGTTTTTTTTTCTATGTCCTGACCACTTTTTCTACCCCCCCCCCATGCTTGTTGATTGCATCTGAGGGCTACTTCCCTGTTTGTACCTTACCTCCTCTTAGGGAGCATCGCCAGCGAGCACTCTCCCCCAGGATTGGTTCTGCCCATCACTTTCTGCTGCTGCTTCAGTCACCCAAGCTGCTAATCGATCCCGGATCGGCTGGGCAGTAGTTAGGGCTGTACCCCTCCACACCACTGGAGCAGCTATTCTAGGTTTCTTTCTTATACAAATCTCAACATGTGCTTCTTATTTAACACTAAGATTCTGGATATTTCTCTATTGCTTATTTAACTATAACACATTAATATTGTTAGCTTGTAACATGCTTTTGTCTCTTAGATTAAGAAGATTAATGTATCATGTTATTTTGAGGTTTTTGACATTTTCTGCTGCTGAAATACGCCATTGCACACGGTATCATATAACAGGTGTTCTGTTGTGATTTTTTTTTTTTTTTGCTGAAGTTTAAGCCTGACATTTTTATACACTTACATTTCAGGATGCATCCTGAGGAATTGTACTTTCTTTAAACAGAAAAATATATATACTTCATCCAGTTTTCCATGGTCAGTTCTCTCTTAACAAGTTTGTTACTAAAATATGTGATTTTATTAAATTAGTATTTTATCATTACAGCTATATAAATATGTAACACCTTACTACTTAGTAAGTTTTTGTAAATAGAAATTAAAAATTTGGTTGGCAATTTAAATTACCCATTATGAGTGAACTAAATGTTTTATAAAGGTGTAATAGCCATACAGTCCAGCAACATTGCAGTGATTTGCTACTTAAGCAAGCAAGGGGGAACCTGATCCTATTCCCTGCATTGAGGCACAGCAACACACATCCCGGAGAAATGCAACATTCTAACAGACAATGTAAGCAGGAGTTTGTTGCCTCATAAGTGGTCCTTAAACCTAACAGTAGTGGCACATGTTTCCACCATTCTTGTTGCAACGTGTTTTCTTCTACTTTCAGCACCAAATGCAGCACCTTCTTTGCCCTGATATTTCCCAAGGGGCAGTCACCAAGGGATGCCCTTCTGTGTGCTTGGCCCCCAGGTCTCCTGTGCAGTTATCCCCCTACACCCTTGCTGATCATGTTTCTGCAGAGAGAAAAAGATGCTTGTTGCAGAGTGACTGTAATCCTCATAGACCCTTTCTGGCCCAGACAAGTATGGTTCCCCTTCCTGTGGTCTCACCTTCTGCACCTTCCTTGGATTCTGAATCCAATTTACAGATCTGATCTTGCATCCTTTGGCCAGTCTCATTGAAATCTAAAGTCTCTTAGGTTAACCTGTTGGTTTCTCCAGTTGTAGTGATCGGCAGTGATCCCAAGCTTACCAGAAGAGTAGTTCATATCCTTTCCTTAGCTCAGAAGCCCTCTATTAACAGAGTTTATGCCAGCAAATGGAAATTATTTTCTATTTGGGCCACATCTAATGGTGTGGACCCCTTTTCTGTTCTTCTGCAGACTTTTTTTGGATTTTCTAGCAGGGCTTTTACATTCTGGGCTTAGTTACTGTACTACCAAGGTTCAGATGGTGGCCATTTCCAGTTTTCATGATGATTAGAATAATACTTCTATTGCATCTCTGAAACTGTCCCAACTCCTTTTTGAAAGGTACTTTTCTGTTCAGACCTCCAGTAAGGGGTCCTCCTCGGGATTTGCCCTTTTGCCTTCAGGCCTTGAGTAAGTCTCCTGGAAGACTCATTTTCTAACCTCAGTTACTTCAGCTAGATTCTGAGCTTCAAGTTTTGTCTTACAGCTTTCCTTATCTTATCATTCACAATCCTAGAGTTTCCTTGAAAACTAATACATGGTTCTTATTTAAAGTGGCCTATGAGTCTTAACTTAAATTAGTTGATTTGATTAACTTCTTTTCTTCTCTAAATTCAGCAACAACATGCTTCATTGTTCAAATGTTAGTCATCAATTGAGATTTTATTTGGGTAGAACAAAGCAATTCAGAAAATCAGGCCAACTTTTTGTGTCCTTTCCAGAGTTAAATTTGGTGAACCAGTTTCCAAGGTTACCTTGTCCAGATGGCTTTCCAATACTATTCCCTTTGTTTATTTTTCAAAAGGAATTCCATTACCCAGTAAGCCAAAAACACATTCTACCAGAGAAGTTGCTAGTTCTACATCCTTTTTTGGCCGTACTTCCTTGGATGATATATGTGCAGTGGCCACTTCGTCTATCACTCATACCTTTGTAACTTATTACAAGTTGGATATTCTGTCCAGGTCTAGCGCATGTTTCAGCTGTAACATTTTGCAGAATGTTCTGTCTCAAAACACCCTACTATTTGGCCTGGGACTCTGTCCCGCAGGTTGAAGCAGATGGAAAAGACAACATCGAATGCAAATGTTATGCATGTAGAGAACTCTAGAGCTGTGTTTTCTTCTTCCATTTACCTCAAACTTTCTTCCTTCTGTCCCCCTTCCAAATTGTCACTGATATTTATAGCCTGAGGTCTGATTTTGAGACCCTTGCTGGTCTGTCATTCCTACTAAATTTGCAAAGTTTTGTCTTTATGAGAATAATTTTCAGGTATAAATTTGGTTTATGAGTGCAGACTTGATCTGAAGAGTTTTAACTAGGCAAGTCATTATGGGAGAGGAGGTGGAGCTTCGGTGCTTGATTCTGAGCTGCCGGTATTGGGAATGATCAGATCCGATAACCCATAGGTTGAGATGGATGGAAGACGACAACACAGATCTAATATTATGGTAAGTACATAACTTTCTTTTTTGGATTATAACCCAGAGTGAAGATTAGAGACTCTAGATTTGTAATTAAACCATAGAAACTTACTAGTGGACAAGTTTCACACTGACATAATTTTAGTCTGAGTGTTAGGTGAGATTCTCAGTAAGGCTTGAAAAAATGTTTCACCACCATCAAGGTGGTGCTGTACCAGGATGTCCTGATCTTCTGTTTATTTACTCGCCCATCTTCCACTAAGTATTCACCACTTGCAAGCCTTCAGACCTGAAGGAATTAAGGGGGTAGTTACAGAAGATAGAGAAGGGGTTAAGGGACAGATGTCAGACAGCATGGGGAGGATCATACCTGTCAGCTGTCCCTGATTTTTGCCTCATGTTTTGCCCTGTTCCTTGTAAAATGATTGTTTTACTGGTAAGTCACTGAGGATTGTAGTCAGTCAATAATGACAGAATGAGTTTGATACAGCTGATTCAGAAAATGCATTTTGATGCAAAACCTGTTATTCTATTAACTTTATAAGTGAAGTAGAGTAATATTTAAAGATTGTCTTATCCTCCCTATTATTTTTGACTTGTTCAAGAATTGTTGGGGGGGGGGGTGAATACTTTACCTGTTACACTTCATTCTTAGCCAAAAGCCAGGAAGCAGTATAGCAATAACCCACGCCTGGGTGTGGGTAATGCTAAATTTACCCACAGTTGGCGTGACCAAACAAAGCCAACCGTGGGTAAATTTAGCATTACCCACACCCAGAAGTGGGTTATTGCTATTATACCATGACATTATGAAACTGTTACTTTTCTTAAATAATGGCATAGTATAATGCCTGTTTACTGCCCTTCCGCAGATGTCTGGCATCCGCGGCAGTTCTGATGTACTGGCGCCTGCAGTACATCAGAGTTGAGCAAAAGCAACGGAGAAAGCAAGATCTCCGTTGCTTTTATGTCTCGCTATGTTAAATGAGTTTAACATAGCGAGACAGTTTTAAAATAAGCAACGGACATCTCCGTTGCTTATTTTAAAACTGTCTCGCTATGTTAAACTCATTTAACATAGCGAGACACTAAAAAAAGCAACGGAGATCTTGCTTTCTCCGTTGCTTAACATTGCTATGTTAAATGGGTTTAACATGCGAGACAGCTTTAAAATAAGCAACGGAGATCTCCGTTGCTTATTTTAAAGCTGTCTCTTTATGTTAAACCCATTTAACATAGCGAGACAGTGTTTTAAAAAAACGAGTTATACTAATGGAAAAAAGTCCGGGCGACCGGACCTTTTTCCATTAGTATAACTCGATTTACAACGGGCACGCTGGCCAATCAGCGTGCACGTTTTGGGGGGGTCATGGTATAATACGTGTTTATGTTTTGAAAAATAATGTAACATAAAGACATTTGAAAAAGAAAGCTGATACTTATCTGTTACTGTGCTCAAAATAATGTTAGAGCAGTTATTGCATAAGTACTAAAGTATTCTTTCTGTTTTAGGTGGAATGTTATGACTACAACAATAGTGGATCACACAAACTTATCGGACTTTTTCAAACTAATGTGGAAAGAATGTCTCAGGCAAAACTAGGGTCCTCTGTGAGTTCATACATTTTGTTAATACATAAACTTAATGCAAAAATCGTGTGTGTATATGTGTGTGTGTGTGTGTGTGTGTGTGTGTGTGTGTGTGTGTGTGTGTGTGTGTGTGTGTGTGTGTGTATGTATGTGTGTGTCTATTGACATATATGCATATGAATACACCTGCATGTTTTTAGCCATATGTACATGCTTTGTATACACACACGCACACATACGTGTGTGTGTGTGTGTGTGTGTGTGTGTGTGTGTGTGTGTGTGTGTGTGTGTGTGTGTGTGTGTGTGTGTGTGTAATCTGTATACATTATATGCATATACGTATAGGATCTATGTAATTTGTTTGATGCACAGACTATATGTGACAGCAACAAGGTAAAGCAGAAACACTTGAAACAAAAGGGTTTTAACAGACTCACTGAAACCTGAAAAAAACAGCTAAACAACAGACAAAACAGTGTACTTGCATGGGTGAAGCTCCCACTACAACCTGCTACTTATATGTACCCACTCTGAGATCACACAATAGTTGGTAAAAGGCAAAACTCCCATACCACACTAACAATCTCAACAATGAGACACCATGCTAAAATCGCTTGGTCTAAGTGAAAGGGACATGTCCATTTGCTTAAAACAATCAGCTTGCAAGTGCTTAAACAATTTGCAACATTTTACTAAAAATGTTTCAATCTTTCAATCTGTCGCAAAGCAAAATTTGACAAAAGCAAACTCATAACATGTGGAAGTCTATGTGTGTGTGTGTGTGTGTGTGTGTGTGTGTGTGTGTGTATATATACGTATACATATATATATATATATATATATATATATATATATATATATATATACACACACACACACATATTTTCAATGTGTGTGTGTGTGTGTGTGTGTGTGTGTGTGTGTGTGTGTGTATACAGATATAGATAAATATTTGCAGATGCTTTCTTAGCAATCCACCACTGGCCCCACTACCCCCACTCAACATTGTTTCATTACAGTACGTATCTTAAAAGCCAAGGAAGGTTGCCTTCTTGGCATCTCCCTCTCTCTTTTCTTGTCTTGTGTCCCAGTCATCATCACTTCTTTATATCACCTTCCAATTAACATTTGTATTTATATTTGAGGCTTTTATTTCCTCTCCCCTATCTCTGCAGTTATGACAGCACAAGTATAATATTCCCCAATATTTCATGTAATACTCCACTTGTACCTTTTTGTTGCTATATTGCCTATCAAAACAGTACAAATGTTTGTAAGAGACTACTTATTTTAATTTTTCTTTTTCTTTCTTCTGTTCAAACTGTTAACATTGTACAATGAAAACATTTTGCTATATTTTTTCTACTGAGTTTTTACTCCTCTGTGGAGTTTGAAAATCGTCCAAGAGGATCCATGCTGTTCCCCATTTAACAAATATAAATAAACAAAAATTGAATGTGTACATGTGTGTGTCTGTTTGTGAATATGTGTATACATTTTTTTCTATGTATCTTAGGTATTGTTTCTCATTTTTACTGTCTTCCGACCCATTTATATTCCATGTCAGAAGATAGTAGTTTGAATAAGTTTTGTGATGATTAGTGGTTTGACTTGAAGATAATTTTTCTTCAAAGCTGTGTTATTAAATATGGTGAACCCATGTATCACTGCTGTATCACAGAGTGGCAAGACATGTCATTGCATGCTGTGAGGCAGATTAGATGAATTTCCTTAGCCTGTTGTTCAGTCTGATTGCAGAGTGAATTGGTGACACGAAGAAGTGGCATTATTAAAATTGGAAACTCTTCATTTTAAGTATATACACGTTTGGTTTAAATTGAAGAAGTATATTTAGTTTATTTTGTTTGCTGTAGTTGAAGGGGTTTGTTGCAATGTGTATTTTAACATGGTACTAATTAACAGAGTTTTGCACACAGTAGATTATGTTTTTTAAATTACATCTAAATGCTTGTTGGACTGTGAACTGTTTATTTATTCGCAATGTCATTTTCGTATAGTACTATAGGTTTATAAGTCCTGTTTTCATGTTAAGAAAGTGAGAGAGTTTTTTCCCTCTTGCACATTTGAAGTGAGGCCAGATAAGAGTGATATTCTCAGGGGTCTCCTTTCATGATACCACCCAAGTCATTGGTAGCTTGGGATTCTGACCGATCATTCAGACCAGACGGACATGATGAGTAGAATACAGTAGTTATGTACTTTAAACTGTAATGCTAGATCTTTCATCCACGTCTATCTCGTATGACAACCCTCTCTCCTTCCCACTTCCAAATTCTCCCTTTCCTGAGGACCTGGAAGACCTCCTTGAAGCACTTCTCCAGTCTGTGTCCTGATGTTCTTCGTCTTCCATTGCTGCAGTCCTGACTATTGGGGTATAGTCCGCGTCCAGTCGGCCCGAATACCAGAGTATAAGGCTGACGTCGGTCAGGGCGCATTAGACTGACGTCAGTACGTCAGGGTACTAATGCGCATGACCGACGTCATATCCTCAGTCTTTTTTGCCGCATGGTCCGATGCAGAAGCAATTTTGCGAGTGCAGGTTGGCGTTCTGAGATTTTCCGAAACCGGAGTTTCAGACCGAAACGGAGTTGGCTAAGTAACCCCGTTGGGGAACATTTTGGTTTTTTCTTGCCTCAGTATTTAACCGGATGTCAGAAAAAGTGAATAACTGTATTTCTTGTGGCAAACAGATACCGCATAGGGATTATCATACATTGTGTATACCTTGTTTAGGGCCTGAGCACGACGTTGTTGGTTGCCGCTCTTGTGCTAGATTTAACAAGCGCACTATTAAGAGGAGGCTAGATTGTGCTAGGTTAGTGTTTGGAAAGCGTTGTAATTATAATATGCCGCCGGATGCTCCGCCCGCTTCATCCAAGAAGCGCAAGGATAAAACAGTGAAGCCTAGTGAGGAACCGACAGTCCCGGACGTCGGTTCTTTGGAAGGCTCAGTGGAGCCGGAGGTTTTGCCAGGAGTTTCCATGGAGTCCCAGGCAGAAACTATACTCTTACAGGATGTGCCTTCTCAGGAGGTAGGCCAGGCTGAGGGGCTTCTCAGGTGACTGTTCTTCCCTCTCTTCCCAAGGTAGTTAGGGCCTCTCCTTCTGTTACCAAAACTTCTATGAGAGGTAGGCCTACTTCAGCTTCAGTGGGGGCTTCTCCTACCATTTCAGGTTCTGTACCTAAGAAACATATGCTTAAGATGGCAGAAGATTTGATTACTATGATTAGAGGTTCTATGCCCCCGCCTGATAAGAGGCCTAGGGTGGAATCTGAGTTTGAGAGTTTTGAACAGTGTTCTGAGGCTTCAGAATCTTCTGTGGAAGATTTGCAGGAGTATCCTACCTATTCTGATTCTGATGTGGATGATTCCACTCCTACAGCGTCTCCACCTGAGGATTTCTCATTTTCAGAGACTTTGCATTCCATGAGGGAGCACTTTAAATGGGAAGGCCAGGATTACTCTGACTCCAGGAAAAGGCTTAGGGAGTTCTTGTTTTTACCCCAGCATAGGGCCTTTGCTATTCCTCCTGTGTCGAATGTGGTGGAAGATGTTTTGCAGAGGCTTCCCTGAACCCTGACTCTTTGCCCCTGCTCCTGTTAAGCCTGATAGGTATTATAGGGTGCCCAAGCTCATAAATATTTGTTTAAGAGTCCTAGGGCGGACCCAGAAACTGTTTCACAGGGGCCTAAGGTGTAAAAGCTTCTGTGGTTAAAAATCCTGTCCCCACTGATAAAGAGGCTAGGGCTTTGGATAGGTGGGGAAAGAAAGTGTATACTTCTTCCACTCTAGCCATGAGAGCTTTGAATTGTCAGTTTCACATGTTAAAATATCAGAATTACCTTCTTTCACAATTGAAATCTAAGGTGGATGCTTTGGCGGAAGGTATTGAGTGTAAAGAGTTGCTGGATTTGGTTCATGTGTCCGAACAAGTGGGTAAGCATTCTTTGCAATGTGGTTTTGATGCTGTACAGGCCTCCTCGAGGGTGGCTGCTACCAGCTCTGTTCTTCGCAGGCATGCCTGGTTGAAGGATCAGAATTTAGCTGAGCATGTTAAGACAAGGATTTTGGATGCTCCTTTACAGTCTGATGTGTTGTTTGGTTCGCCTGTGGAAGCTGTTTTAAAGAAAATGGAGGACAAAGCTAAGTCTATGCAAACTGTTAAAGATTTTTTGCAGGTGCAGCCACCGAAGTTTAGTAGAAATTGGCCTGCTAAGGGGTGGACATATCCTGCTTATGATTCTCAGTCTAGGGGTAGGTCTAGACGTGGTAGGGGCAGGGCTCAAAGTTCTTTTAGGCCTAGAACAGGAGTTCACCTGCTCAGACTTCTGGTGAGGGCAGGGGTCAGTCCTTTCGTAAACAGACCCAATGACCTGTTTCTTCAGCTGCCAGCAGATTCACGTCTGGCAGCACCTTTGGGGGGAAGACTGTCTCTTTTCAAAGAAAATTGGGATTTAATTACTCAAGACAAATGGGTGCTGGATATCATTCACCACGGTTACAGATTTTATTTCCATACAATGCCCCCTTTCAAAGGCATGCCAGACGTTCCTCCTCTACAAAGAAAAGAGGCTCACAAGCAAGTTTTACAGTTACTTCACATAGGGGCCATTCAGCCAGTCCCTGTGTCAGAGAGGGGCCTAGGATTTTATTCTCGCCTGTTCCTTGTACCAAAGAAGGGGAACACGTGGAGACCAATTTTGGATTTATCTCTCCTCAACACGTTTTGGACATTCCCAAGTTCAAGATGTTGACGTTACAACAGCTTTTACCTCTGCTGGGCAAAGATCACTGGATGGTAACTTTAGATCTCAAGGAAGCTTACCTTCATGTGCCTATAAGGCTAAGTTGCAGAAAGTATCTGCGGTTTCGAGCTGGGAATTCTCATTATCAGTTCTCTGCATTGCCCTTTGGCTTATCTACTGCCCAGAGTATTCACAAAGGTTCTGGCTCCAGTGATAGCTTACTTCAGGCTTCAAGGAATTCAAATCTATCCTTACTTGGACGACTGCCTGATTCTGGCTCAAGAAAAGGAGGACCTTCTACAGCATCTGGAATATGTTATAGCAGTGCTAAGATGCCTAGGGTATTCTGTGAACGAAATAAAGTCCAGTCTAGTACCCTCTCAAGACATGTGCTTTCTGGGTGTAAGACTGAATACAGCAGCCCAGATGGCCTTTTAACCCCGGACAAACAAAAGAGTCTGTCACTTTACTTCCATCAACTATCTCATCAGTCCGTGCTGACTGCAAGGACAGTCCTTCAAGCATTAGGGTTCATGGCATCTTGTATTCTGGTGCTTCCCAATGCCAAACTGCATATGAGGAAGCTACAATGGTATCTCAAAAATGTATGGACACAGCACTGCCAGGATTTGGACACTGTCATTCAAATAATACCTTGCATTCAAAAGGAATTTTTGTGGTGGGCTCAGGAATGTCACCTAAACAAGGGACTCTCTGTGACCCGGCCAGAGGCAAGTCAGATTCTAACGACAGATGCCTCGGACATTGCCTGGGGAGCTCATCTAAATGGAAAGTGGATACAAGACAAGTGGCCTGCCAGACTACAGCATCTACATATCAACATGAAGGAGATGTTAGCAGTCCAGTTTGCATTAATGGCTTTCAAGGAGTTACTTCTTCCAGGGCAGGTGTTGATTCTAACAGACAACACAACTGTCATGTGGTACATCAACAAGCAAGGGGAACACATTCTTATCCTCTATGCAGGCAAGCAATGATTTTATGGGAGACTGCGCTAAGCTTGCAACTAACTCTTCAGGCAAGGTTTCTGCCAGGAGCACAGAACTCCTTAGCAGATGTGTTAAGCAGACAAATCATGGATCCCCACGAGTGGAAACTGGATCTTCATGTATTTCAGAAACTGACAGTGTCATGGGGAACTCCAGACATAGATCTGTTCGCTTCTCCACTAAACCACCAGCTGCCAAAGTATTGCACAAAGGGGTTTCATCACACAGCTTGGAAAGTGGATGCTCTGTCTTTCAGTTGGAAAACCTTCATGTGTATGCCTTTCCACCTCTACCTCTTCTTCCAAAGGTACTATTAAAGGTCAGACAAGACAGGCCAAGGATGATTTTGATAGCTCCAGATTGGCCTCGGCAACACTGGTACCCACTACTACGGAGTCTGGTAAAGAAGCCTCCATGGCCTTTACCTCTGATTCCTCATCTGTTATCTCAGCAGGACGGTCATCTGCTCAATGTCAAGCTTCACTCTCTTCATCTAACAGCCTGGCATATTCTGTGTTGAAACACAGCAGGTCTCAACTTCCTCAACAAGTTTTAAATGTGATTATGGAAGCTAGGAGACCTAGTACAAGGAGAGTGTACGCAGAAAAATGGAAGAGATTTTTATTTTGGAGTACAGCAAAGAATTTGGAGATTTCAGAGCCTAATTTGAGTGTGGCTCTTCAATATCTTACTGAATTATTGGACAAAGGTTTGTCCTTCTCTTCCATAAAGATTCATGCTGCAGCAATTTCAGCTCACTATGATTGTGACCCACCTTTGTTTTCGCATCCTTTGTTCAAGCAGTTTCTTAGAGGGGCAAAGAATATAAGACCCCCACGTAGAGCTCCTACTCCTGCTTGGGATCTCAATTTTGTGTTGGAAAAACTTACTCTACAACCTTTTGAGCCTGCAGCTACTGCTGAATTGAAATATTTGTCATGGAAGACTGCTTTTCTGTTGGCTATTACTTCTGCAAGAAGGGTGTCTGAGTTGCAGGCCCTTATGGCAGTAGAGCCCTTTTGATTTTCCATAAGGATAGGGTATCATTACGCACTAATCCTTCTTTTATGCCTAAGGTGGTTTCTAGTGTGGCTTTAAACCAAACTATTCATTTGCCTACGTTTTTGCAGATCCTCAAAATAAAGGGGAAAAGATTTTGCACACTTTAGATGTACACAGGCAATTGCGTTATTATTTAAGCAGGACTAAGGATTTTAGGCAGTCTCAGCAGTTGTTTGTTTCTTTTGCTTTGAGTTCTCAGGGCAAGCCTGTGTGAAAACAAACTATTTCTAGGTGGATTGGCTTTTGCATTGCATTTTGTTATTCCCATCATGGCAAGGAGATTCCAGCTGGGATTAGGCCTCATTCCACTAGGGCTACTGCCACTTCAACAGCATTTCTAAGGGGGGTGGCAACTAAGGATATTCTGGAAGCAGCTACTTGGAGTTCAGTGCATACTTTCACTAGGCATTATCACCTTCCTATCTACTCTAAGTCTAGGGCTGGTTTTGCCACAGCTGTTTTACAAGGCATGTTGTCAGCTCCTACTGCTTTATAATTTGCCAGCCTCCCTTACCTCTGCTTTGGGATTCTACCCAATAGTCAGGACTGCAGCAATGGAAGACGAAGAACATAGTACAGTTTTGTACCTACCATAAATGTAGATGTTCGAGGATTCCATTGCTGCAGTCCAATTTACCCTCCCTCCTTCCCCTCTGTATTTAGGGGTGGTTGTGTAGGTGAGTTTACATGCTTATATTTTTGTATATATATGGTTGTATATATTGTGCATGTTTTTGGTGCAGGTTGTTTTGGGACTTGTCTTTTTAGGGTCTTCTGACATCTGGGGCAAGAAAAGACTGAGGATATGACGTCGGTCATGCGCATTA
>NC_056731.1:1179974454-1180074454 GCF_019279795.1 Protopterus annectens | reverse complement strand
GCCAAATGGTTTTGCATAAGATTTTGTAGATATATTTATAATCTGTTGTGTCTGAGAATAAGTTTTAGAATCTGTACACAGATTATCAATTTGTGTGTCTTTACTCTTTCCACATCTTATGCACCTATAAAAAGGTTTCCTGTTATGTTCAATATCTTTATAATTCTTCAAATTTTTCTTGATCTTGTCTCACACTATGCTTAATCTGTTTGTCCAGCTTGTTTATTTCAGTTTTCAAAGTTGTAGTTCGACCTCTCTTCCATTGCTTATATTTTTGGCTCTCATCTTAATCTTATGGAAATATATCCCCTTGATGTTGTATGCCTAGATCCTGATGTTAAACCTTTTTTGATTTTTTGCACTCAAACAATTTCTTTTTCAAATCCACATTCCATCTGCAGTTTTTCCACTGAACACCTCACTCCAGTTGTTTTACATAGTGACCATTTTTCTTCCATATAATCTGTAATTAACCTGTGCATTGGTTTACATTTCAGTTTGGCAGAATTATCTATCAACAAATTAACCTTTATTACCCCATGATCACTGCACATCAGTGGTGGTAAAACTTGACTTGAAGTAACAGTAATTTCTTTAGGAACAGAATGTCTAGTATGTTCTGTCCCCTGGTAGTTTTTTTACAATCTGAAGCAATTGTTCCTGAATATACATTGTGAATAATTTCCTTACTAACATTGTTGAATCAATATTATTCCAGTTTGTTTCTGGTAAATTTAAGTCCCCATCTAATATTATTCTTTCCTCCTGTGTTTCATGCAAGAAATGTATGAATTCCTGTAGGTCATCTGCACTTGACTTTGGTGGCCTATATACGCCAACAATTCTTAGATGTTCCAGGGTTGTCGTTACTGTCACAGTTACACAGTCTATAGTGTTGGTGTTATCATTGAACATGTAATAATCACAAATCTCAATTATCTTTAATCCCTATCATTGCACCTCCATCTGATTTTTTGTTAGAATGTCTGTTATAGTAAAAACTTTTATACCCTGAAAGAACTGGTTTCCAGTCACTGTTCTTCAACCATGTTTAACAAACAATAAAAAACATCAGTCTTATAGGAATGTAGTACATTTTCCAATAAAAAACTTTATTATTAATGCTCCTAACAGTAACAACCATCAGATTTGCATCAAATGTTACTATCTGTGAACTGTTACATTTTCAGCGTGGGAAAAATCATGCACAGTGTGTCAAATATTGCGAAATATTCTCCACAAAAATTTTCTTCCTTGATCTTGACAAATGCACGCCATCCTGTCTGAATATGTGTGCCCAAAACTAGGCTTGGATGTTCTACATATTTCCATTTTTTAAAACAGGACATTTTTCCATGTAGGCATTTACCCAAAAAATCTTTTCATTGAGTGACCTGACTATCCTTTCTATAGGTGATTTGTGAAAAAATACATCCTAACACCAGTACAAGCTATACTGTCTAAGAAGGCTGTCAGTTCCCTACTAACAGTCAGAGAATCCTTGCGGATGACATAATTTGTACCAACATGAATAAAAATGGATCTGTACTTCCTTACATTAAGGTGTTCCAAGGCTTGTCTCACATCTTCTATATTTTCTCTTGGCAAGCACAACACTATTCGATGTTCATTGTCTTCTCTGCAATATAAGTATAATTTCCTCTAATAACTGAATCTCCAATTACAAGAATATCTTTGCTGGCCAGCTCTGAAGAATCTTCAGCTTCTAATACAGTAATTGTTATGAAGGATAGATCTTCATCACCATTAGTCTTATTAATCCATCATTATAAAAATTAATTGTGTATAACTTCCTGTCTGTCCTTTTGTCTTATATAACATCTATGTAAATTTTCATTCCTGCATATGTAAGCTATATTCTCTTTTTTGTAACAATACTTTGAATCTTGTAATTTAAATATGTACTTCCATTGTGTATTGGAGCTTTTCTCCTTGGGCCTCTACTGAAAACGGATATGTATCCAGCTAGACCAGCCCGGTTAACAAATGTAAAATAAATAAATAAATAATCCCATGGTTTTCATTGTGTTTTACATTCTCATCCAGCTGGTATTGTAAATCCACCTTGAGCCATGAAATCAGCATTCGTCTTTCTCTTCTTTTTTCTTAAAGTAATGTTCTTCAGTCCTTATGTGTTCAGTTTTGATTTCTTCCTTTTAACCTGCCACTTGCCTCTTTTTTGGGTCTACTTTAGAACGACAAAAACGCAAAATGTCGAGCGCTCACATGAGCAAAAAGTCAGGAATTCGATATTGATTTTTTGGGATCACAGTACAGTGAAGATCGGAATATTTGCCCTTTCCTCACTGTAGTGCGATCTTGGAGTAGGAATATATATCCAGCAGGGTCTGTGGGGGGAGGGCGCAGCCCTCCACAATAGCGATTTAGAGTTCCTGATTATTCGCTCATGTGAGCGTTCGATAGTTTAATTTTTCATTGTTATGACATGGACCCCTTTTTTCTACCTTCTCTGTTGGAAAAATGATGCCTTTTTGTGTAGAGTGAATAATTTCTGATAGAAAAATATCATCATTCCCTGTAACCTGTGTGTTACATAACAAAGCAGTGTCCATTTTACTACATATTCTCTTTCCTTTACAGTCATCAATCAATTTCTTTTTCTTCCTTGTTATTGTTGTGAACTTCTTCCTTTCTTTTTTTTCCTTCTAAACAAACTGGATCCTCAGATTGTGGAATACTTGCATTCAGAATTCCAAAGTTGTCAGGGGCATCGTCTTGTTTCATAGGGGTTGAATGATTTTTGCAGACAACAGATGCATCATTTCCCAAATGTGTTCTATTTGTTCTATGCCTAACATTATTTATTTCATCAATCCAGTCATTAATATATGAAACAACAGATCTGAAGTAGGAGATTCATTTGTCAGCAACCTGTGGGTTATGGATCCGATATCGGATCCGACCCGGCATGGTTTATCCAGCTATGGATCCGAGCTCTTAGCTCCTCCCCTCACCCATAATGCCCTGCTCTCCCTACATGACCTCAGATCTAGTTTGCCGCGCTGGTAACCAGTTGGATCGTCTTGAGCTCTTCAGCTAAGTGTTTCTAAAACTCTTGAAAAGTTTCAGATTGCCTTCTTTTGGTTAATTCTGTGTGATTGTGTTAGGTTTCCTTTAGGTTTTTGATAGTTTTGGGTTAAAATTTTATCTCAAAAATTTTATCTTTAATTCCCTCCCCTCGCTGGTTCAGAGTTTTGTTTGAGTGTGTTGTATTTGGGGCCTTGTGTGCGTGCTAGTTTAGCACTAATTACTTGTTTTTTTCTTTTTGGTTTAAAAAAAAAAAAAAAAAAAAAAAACTTTAGTTATGTCAGAAGCCCCAAAGGCGATTTTTTCGAAGTGCTCCGAGTGTGGCCATAAGCTTTCCCCTGCTGATGGCCACACTCGGTGCGTTCGATGCCTTGGGGTTGAACACCTCACCTCTGGATGTTCAATCTGTGCAGGGTTCAACCCCAGGGCATTGAAGGAGCGGAGGTCGAAGCTGGTCTTGGCGGTTCTCTTGCCCCCTGACTCGGCATCGGCCTCTGCCCCATTAGTGGTTTCCGCTCCGGCGGTTGCTGCTTTACCTGCTCCTCCTCCTCCTCACAGGATTCAAACTCCCTCTACGGGTTCGGAGGAGAGGGAAGCGAGGAAGAAGGACCAGAGGGAGAAGCACCATAAGCGGCGGGCCGAGACCTCCGTTTCGGCCCCGCCGGCTAAGCGGGCTTCTCCCCCGGCCTCTTTGGCTGCTGGCTCTCCTCCTTCTCGGCTCCGGTCCCCATCCTTTTCACCGGGGCCTGAGGAGGAGGAGACCCGACCTCCTTCGAGGCTATCGAGGCGATACTCCAGGCCTACCTCGGTAGCCTCTTCGAGGTCTACGTATAGTCTCTCCGACGCTGATCTGGACCGGATGATGCGAAGGTTCATCCAGGCCCAGATGCAGATGGGAGTGCTCCTGCCTGCCCCCCCCCTGGGGGGAGCTCAACCCCATTTTTCAAGCCTATAGCTCCTTCTCCGACCCGCTACCCGGGCTCAGAGCGTTCGGAGCCGGGCAGCTTTGGAGCTGGGGGTGGGTCGGCGCCGATAGTACTAGGTACTTCGGATCCGACCCTGCCCTCGAGTGTTTCGGATCTGACCTCTCGGAGCCTGGCTCCGAGCTTTGGATCCAGGGGACTCAGTGTGCCTTCGGCGCCTTCCGTGTCGGAGCGCACTGGTCCCTCGGATCCGAGTGTCTCTGCGCCGGCTCCGATCCACTCTTCGGATCCGAGGGAGAGCCGACTGTCTGATCCTTTGGCCGAGGCTGGCTCCCCTTCGGCTTTTGATGTAGTGGAGAGGGCTCTGTTGAGGGCTTCCGGACCCCCGGCACTTGCTTCGGCTCCGTCCCGCACTCCATCTGCACTGGGTCAGGCTTCCGCCATCCGGCCACTGGGACAGCCCGCTTCAATGCCCCAAGCTGTTCCATTGGAACAAGACACTGCTTGCGAGGGCTCCTCGGACAGCCCCCCCGAAGAAGCACCTCGCAAGCACACGTGTAAAAGGAGGCACATAGACTCCCCCGAGTCTTTAACTGAAGACACGGATTTGGAGGAAGGGGAAGGCTCCCCAAGATCACCCCCCGAGGATGTCTCCTTTGGAGACATCATGGAAATGCTTCGTATAAGGGGTGGGTGGTCTGCCCCTAAGTCTTCCTCGGACGAGTCCGTGTTCTTGGAGGCATTCGAAGCGGGCCCGTCTACCTCTTGGGTGTCCCCTCCTGCCGACCCCCTGGTGGACCTTATTACCACCAGGGCGTGGAAGGAACCGGACACCGTGGAGCCATTCCCCAAAAGGCCAGACAGAATTCTTAGCCCCCCTGCCGACCGTGCCCACTGGAGTAAGGGACCTCCGGTAGATGCCATGTTGACGGCAGCAGCCACCAAGAGGGAACTCGCCCAGGAGAGTCCCTCAGTCCATCCTCCGAGCAAGGAGTCTCGGATGATGGACCGCTTGGGGAAGTGAATGTTTAGTTCAGCGACCTTCTCGGTGAGGGCGCTCAACTATCTGGCACATGTTATCAGGATGCAGCGCGATCTTATCAAAGAATACGCTGCATCCCCCCCAGAGTCCATGTCGGAGGAGGACAAACTTTTGCACTCCACCCGAATGGCCACTCTTCGGTCCGTGACGAATAGCTCTATGCGGTTGCTGTCCCATGCTACTGAGGGAGCCGCTAGAGCTGCAGGAGTAGGCCTAGTCACTAGACGCCAGGCCTGGCTCCGCCATTGCGATTTCACGGAGCCCTTCAAGGCGTTTTTCGCGAACGCCCCCTTTGATGGTTCTGCCCATTTGGCAAGACGGTTCGCGACACCTTGACCTAGAGCGAGAAGGACGGGAAGACGCTGTCTGCCGTCGGAATCCGCTTCTCTGTGCCCCAAAGGTCCTACTCTAGGAACCAAAAGGGCCAGAAGAAGATGTGGTTCCGGAAGTCGCAGCAATCCCAACCCGCTCCGGACAACCAGTCCTTCCGTGGCAGAGGAGGACAGGGAGGACGCCGCCCAAGGGGCAGAGGGGCTCCCAGGAATTTCGGGTCCAGAGAACCTTTCTCTGAACGGCCCACGCAGCAGCCCTGAGGGGTTGCCCGACTGCTCCACTCTGGAGGCAGTCGGGGGACGTTTTTCGGAGCACCTAGCAGCATGGGAGTCCATAACATCAGACCGCTGGGTCCTCCGCATTATATCCAGAGGATACAAGATCCCCTTTCATTACGTCCCAAAGCTAAAATCCCTCCCCGACGTTCCACCCAGTCAGTGGGAGGCCGCTTCAGCAGAAATTGGCCATCTGCTGAGGAAAAGAGCCATCCAGCCCGTCCCCCCAGACCAGATCGGATCAGGGTTCTACTCCAGGTTCTTTTTAGTGCCAAAAAAAATGGGGGACCAAAGACCAATTTTAGACCTGTCCCTGTTAAACCTGGCAGTTCCCAAGGAGAAGTTCCGGATGGTCACTTTGCAATCCATCCTCTCCCTTCTGGGAGAGAATCACTGGATGTGCACTATAGACCTCAAGGATGCATACTACCACATACTGATGGACAGACGTTCCAGGAGGTTTCTTCGCTTCCGGCTGGGAGCCAGTCACTACCAGTTCAGGGTCCTTCCCTTTGGTCTCACCACAGCCCCATAGGGTGTTCACCAAAGTATTAGCAGTGGTTGCGGCCCACCTGAGGCTTCAGGGGGTGCAGGTCTTTCCGTACCTGGACGACTGGCTTCTCACTGCCCCAACAAGGCATCTACTATCCTTGGCGAGAGACTCCTTTCTTCATCTAGCTCCCTGCCTGGGCATCACGATAAACGTAGCAAAATCCAACCTGGCCCCTACTCAGTTGATAGAATTTATAGGTGCCAGGTTAGACACGAGGGAGTTAAGAGCATTTCTCACAGCCGACAGAGTTCGGAATCTGTGACTCCAGGTGCGGGCCATCCTCCACTCCAGCTCAGTTCCGGCAGAATTGGTCCTGAGGGCTCTAGGGTCCATGGCGGCAGCGATTTCTCTTCTTCCACTCGCCAGGTTCAACATGCGGGTCCTTCAGTTGACACTTCAAGTTCAGTGGTCATACCTTGCTCTCCCCCTGCATCATCCCATTGCGATCAGCAAGGCTTGCAAGCGGTCTCTCTTGTGGTAGCTCCATTCCCAGGATCTCCACAGAGGCCGCCCCTTTTGTGCTTCTCCCCCTCTCGCCACGGTGACCACGGACGCCTCCCGCCTCGGGTGGGGGGGGCATTTTGCAGGCCGGACGGTCCAAGGCACGTGGAATGATTCAGAGACCTCCCTGCATATCAATGTTCTAGAGATGAGAGCAGTGCTCTTGGCGTTGCAAGCACTTCAGGTCTTTCTTCCCCTGGGAACAATTGCGATTCAGTCAGACAACATGTCTGTGGTCTGGTACATCAACAAACAGGGGGGAACCAGGTCTTATCCTTTATGTCGAGAAGCCATGAGAGTGTGAGAATGGGTGATCTCCACCAACCGCTTTCTCATCGCAACGCATATTCCGGGTCGGTCCAACATCCTTGCGGACAAGCTCAGTCGCACCATTCTCTCCCTGTATGAGTGGTCTCTCAATGCTCAAGTAGCGAAACGTATCTTCGCACAGTGGGGAACTCCTTGTTGCGATCTCTTTGTGTCTCCCTTAAACACCAAGTGCGACAGTTTTTTCGCTCTAATCCCTCCTCCAGGGGATTCCCCGAGAGACGCTCTGGTGCATGCTTGGCCTCCCGGTCTTCTTTACGCATACCCCCCTTTGCCTCTGATGCTCCAGGTTCTTCAGAAAGCCTCTCGGTTGGGGTGCAGAATGATCCTCATTGCCCCATTCTGGCCTCGACAGATCTGGTTCCCTTACCTAAGGTCTCACTCAGTGAATCTACCTTGGATTCTAGATCCCATTCCGGATCTAATTTCACACCCATCGGAACTACCAACTCCGAATCTGGACAATCTGAAGCTAACTGCTTGGCTGCTCCAGTTCCACTCCTAATCAGGACTCCCGGTATCTCGTCCCCCGTTAAGGCCATCCTGGTAGCGGCTCATAAACCCTCTACCAGAAAAATTTACCGCAGTAAATGGAAATGATTCTCCATTTGGGCGGAGTGGCAGGGTCTAGATCCCTTCACGGTTCCCCTTCCTTTGGTGCTAGACTTCCTTACCACTCTTTTTAATGATGGTGCCAGTAGTTCCATGGTCAAAGTGCAGCTTGCGGCCATTTCTCACTATCATGTTGGTCATGACTCTGGACCTCTTATGTCCGCCAAATTATGTAAAATCTTCCTAAATGGCACCTTTCTGCTTAGACCCCCTGTCAAGCAGGCAGTTCCACCATGGGATCTTTCCTTGGTTCTTCAGGCCTTGACCGCTCCTCCCTTCGAGCCTGCGGCCACAGTAGATCTAAAATTCTTATCTCTCAAGACTGCATTTTTAGTAGCCATTACTTCGGCCAAAAGAGTTTCGGAACTTCAAGCCTTATCCATGAAGCCGCCTTACTTGGTCTTCCATCCGGACCACGTATACCTCAGGACCAATCCCTCCTTTCTTCCTAAGGTAGCTTCAGAAGCAAACATTAATCAGTCCATCAACCTCCCTGTTTTCTTTCCTAAATACCAGAACAAGGGTGAATACAAGCTGCATTCCTTGGATGTTCACAGGCAGCTTCGTTTTTATCTTAACAGGACAGCTGGTCATAGGCAATCCGACCAATTCTTCATTTCCTTTGCCAAATTCAATCTGAGTAAACCAATTTCCAAAGTCTCCTTATCACGCTGGATTTCGCAGTTTATTCTTTAGCTTACCAAGCTTCTGGGAGGCCCGCACCGGAGGGAGTCCATGCCCATTCGACCCGGTCAGTTTCTACCTCAGCGGCCTTTAAAGCTAGGATTCCTCTGGATGACATTTGTTCAGCAGCCACTTGGGCTTCATCTCATACCTTTATTTCTCATTATAAGCTGGATATCACATCTAGAGGCAGAGCATCCTTTGGCTCCGCGGTGCTCCGGAATATCCTTCCATGACGGCCGCCCAAGATTCAGGTAGCTGGGGACTCTGTCCCACAGGTTGCTGACAAATGAATCTCCTACTTCAGATTTAGAAGTTATGTACTTACCATAACGTTCCATCTGAGTAGGTGGATTCATTTGTCTGCAACCATCCCGCCCTCCTATCCCCCTGGCCTTGTCAGTTTCCTGCATATAATGTGTTACCCATTTCTAGGGTATTGTGATACAGGGCAAACTCGATCTGAGGTCATGTAGGGAGAGCAGGGCATTATGGGTGAGGGGAGGAGCTAAGAGCTCGGATCCATAGCTGGATAAACCATGCCGGTTCGGATCCGATATCGGATCCATAACCCACAGGTTGCAGACAAATGAATCCACCTACTCAGATGGAACGTTATGGTAAGTACATAACTTTTAATTCTCCAATTCATGACAATTTGCACTAGTGCATTCACCATCATTAAGTCTAGATTTACTTCTAACAGTGGAAAGCAAATCATCCAACATTTCACATGAGGAACACAGATCACCAGTGTTATCGGCTGTTACCTTTAAATAAGCATTTCTTACATTGTACAAGATATTTGTGCATTAGCAAATCGTTAATTGCATACTTAGTTAAGGAATCCATATTCAGCTTCAAATGAGTAAAATATTGTAAAAGAAAAGAATAATCACAAACAGTAACCACAGAAATCAAAGAGAACTTAAATCAACTTCTATGACAAAAAAAATCACACCAGCAATATACAACTAAATAATAAATTAAGTACAGTAAAGTTGTTCTGACCTTACAAGTTCCATAAGCCAGGCAAAAGTTGTAATTCCTTTACGTCACGCAGTAGCTTCTGCTCACTATTGCTCGCAGTCGTACTTCTTTTTAACAGTAAAGATCAGTAAATCACAAACCAAGGTAGGATTGTTTAGATATGCTCCCAGGATTTTCCCCTCTGCAGTCTGTGTGAATTTATAGCTGTCTAAGCCCCTTGGGGTGGCTAGAGCTTGCTTGTCGAAAACCTCTCCCTTTCTAACAACCAACAGTGAAATTAAAGGTAAAACAAAATATGAATCAAAGTAGGTCTTGCTAACAAGCTATCCCATCCTACCTACAAACAGTTAAAAAGAGTGACAACAAATACAATATAAATTCGAATAAAACTTCTCTTACCAGTCAGCCCCACAGTAAATCATAAACCAAGGTAGGATTGTTTAGATATGCTCAGGATTTTCCTGTCTGCAGTCTGTATGAATTTATAGCTGTCTAAGCCCCTTTGGTGGCTAGAGCTTGCCTGTCTAAAACATCTCCCTTTCTAACAACCAACAGTGAAATTAAAGGTAATACAACAAAATATGTTAACAAGCTATAACTTCCTACCTACAAGCGTTTAAAAACAGTGATGACAAATACAGTACAAATTTAAGTAAAACTTCTCTTACCAGTCAACTCCCCAGTAAATCACAAACCAAGGTAGGATTGTTTAGATATGCTCAGAATGGTTCTAATATGTATGCTTGAATGAATTTAATATTGAATTGAAAACACTGACAAAATAATTTTGAGCAAACACAATACCGAAAGTGAAAAATATTGATTGAAGTAATATAAAAATGAAAACTATTTCTTCTCCTGATATTAACACTAACCCCCCCCCCCCCCCCAACACTATGCTTAAATTCATCTGAATTGTACCAGTGTTATGGGAAGGCTTTTATGAAGTTAAAGTGTAGGGTTAGGTTTGAGAAAAGGGGCAGGGTTAGGGTTAGGGTTAGCACCATTACTAAAGAGGAGATGGGGGGCTCCACTTGCACTGCAGAACCTTAGTAATGGGTGCTAACACTGATCCCAAAACAGATCTCTCCCCCACCATGACCCTACACCTCACATTCATAAAAAACTTCCTGTATCACTGCCACTATACAAGACACACTAGGACTCACAAACATTCAGAAACCCACACAAACAACACTATATCTATCCCCTAACCTAACCCTGACACTAACCTTAAAGTACACGAACTCACACACAAACATACAGCACCTTTCCTTCACTCATCCCCAACTCTAATCCTAATTCACATAGACACGCACAAACACTCTCACCTCTCCAACCCCACTTACCCGTTCATTGATATTTCTACCTCTCGGTTAGCCGTACCATTGACATTAAACCACACCCCCAGTTTTTGTCGAAGAAATGGCATATGACAAAATGTGGAGACCCATATGTATGTATATATATATATATATATATATATATATATATATATATATATATCGAATTTCAGAATTTTGAGATCATAAAGCTGAAACCTTACAATCCCGAAACCTCAGAAGCGCGAATTTTAAAATTGCGAGCACTACACTAACCATACACCACACACATACACATACACACACCTTCCCCCAACACACAAACACAGAAACCTACACTACATGCAAACAGGGGTGGAAGGCCCCCTGCACCGCCCCCCCAACTTAAATATACTAACATCAAGGTCGCACTATACAGACAAACAGGAAAACACCACCACACACCTACATTCCCCTCGCACACACACATCACAGTCACAACACACACTGACACACACTAAAGCCCCTAACCAACACACTTACACATAGATACTTACCTGAACTTCCACCTATCCATTCACAAACTGCAACATCAGAAGCGCTACTTCAACATTTCCGAAATTTCGGGATTTTGAAATTCATGCTTCTGGTGTTTCGGTATTTACATCTTTCGGCTATATAATCTCGGGATTCTGAAATTCGATTTCAGAATTTCAGGATTATATAGTGTTCCCATATATATATATATATATATATATATATATATACACACACACACACACACACACATATATAAATATATATATATATATATATATATATATATATGTGTGTGTGTGTGTGTGTCTGTTTGTTTGTTTCCCTTTCTGTCTCTGTCTCTCTCTCGCTCTCTCTCTCTCTCTCCCTCTCTCCCTTTTCCAGTCTCAGTGATTCTATATTAGATCCCCTCCAATCAATTGCACTTAGCTATGCTCATCTACTTGTATATTTTTCACTTTCCTCACATCAATTACCTAGTATAAATGGACTGATTGAGATTATCCCTCACTTACTTATTCTGGTGTGCAAGCTAACTAAAAACTTAATCTCCATTTTGTCCATTGCATAGAAGTGTTAAGATCTCATTGCTTTGCATCTCTCTCAGATAAGTGTGTTTTCAAAACTATTGAAGTTATCTTCTTTGCACCTCATGCCATAATACATTCCACAATTAATCCAGTTATAAAGCAAATTCAAAATGCTGATAAATTTCTTGAGAATAAACTATCAGAATCATTATTATGATGCAAGTAAAATTTATGCCGCCGTGGTGAAGTAGAGGAATAAAGTCCTGATTACCACCCTGCAGTGGCGGCTGGTGATTTCATATCAAAGGGGGGCTGCAGGAGACAGCTGAATGGGTGGGGCCAATGGGAAGGGGTGTGGTCAAACAGAAAGGGGTGGAGCTATGCAACAAATGCAAAAACTGGGACTTTAATTAAATACGCTGCCCTGGGTGCCACTGCCAAACTGTCATTATGAGAGTCCAATCAGGACAAAATGAATTGTAGAAGGAAACAAATATTTCAATGCATTGGCTACATGACCGCTTACTTAATATCTAGATGGAAACTAAAAGGTTGTGAGGCATAAAATAATACATTTCTTTTTAAATAAATTACTGGAATGCCAGTCAAAATTAAGTATAAAAAACAAGCAGGACTCAATTCAAACTACTTCTCCTTGCACCGCAGTTCTAATTATAATTTATATTCAGCTTTATAAAAGTACCAAGTAACATGCTGAAAATAGCAATACCCCCACTTATAAAAATGTTTCTTATCCAAAAAAGACCTGCTGCCTGACAACAACTATCTAATTGTTTCATGGAGAAAACATGATCAAGGTAAAAAGTGAACAGCAAACAGGAAACAAGCTCAAGATAAATTGCTTAAAGGATTACTGCATAGGTTATGGACCACACACGATAGATTGGCATTCCGTTTAGTTTATGGGTAACGCCTGCAAAGATGACTGCAAGTCTCCAACAGATGTAATGAGATTCTTAAAATACTATAATCCTGTCCTTTATTACAAATACTGTCATTTGCATTTCAATACCTAAGACTTATACGCTATCTAGTTATGTAAATATTCTCTGCATGGCAACAACAAAAAGGCTTTCAATGTTGGTAATTCTTTAACAGTATGCTTATTAAAGCTTACTTGCATCTTACAGTCTCAGACAAGCTTACCTGATGGTCATTAAAGCATCGCTACTTAAACACAGAGCAACAGGCACTGCAATGACATGCATTTTCTGAATAAGAAGCATAAATCAACAGTATAAAAATATGACAGAAAACCAGAACATTCTGCAAAATCAAGGACAGATGAAAAGCCACTGTAGTATTTGTGTCTACCTTGGATGGGGGGATACTCTGCACACTTACACTGCATAACTGCTTCTTGCCTTGCTTGGACACATCCAGAGTCACTACGTGGGGGAGGGGGGTGCAACAAGTACGTCACAATTTGAAATGTCTCTGGCTGATGGTGATGGCCCTGACACATTTGTCATACCTCTCAGCCTCAGAGCATGAAATCTGGACAAAGCCATAAACAGAAGTGGGACAAAGGCCCAAAAATAAGGACACTTTTTAAATATTGCTCTTATAAACTTAGAAAGATAATAGAATAATAGGTCTTGCATTAGTATGAATTTTTCTGAAGGGTATGAAATCTGAAACTCAAATGTCTGTCATTATTTTCTAACTTCAATCTTTAATGATTTGCCACAAATGTGCCAGAAAACCACAATTTTATGAAAAATGGACCAAAATGTGATGCAAAAATATAAAATAGCCACACAATACAGCTGGGAACCTGTCAAAGAAGGGACACTTTTTAATATTAGTACTGTTAACTTGAGAAGCTGACAAAAATAAGAGAATCTACATGCATTTCTGAAATTAAAAGTAATCTATTACTCTGATCATTACAATTATTTATTAATTGTAAACCCTCCACGTTTTCTTCCAAATTTGTCATTTTGCGGAGGGATTATTAGGGAGAGAGCAACATTTTGAGCCAAAATCTGGGACAGTTGAGATGTTTGGATATACCTAATTCTATAAAGTGATTTATTTACGCGTACCTCTCATCCTCTTAATGCAGAAAATCTGGAAAAGGCCAGATATATTGGGGGAACAATTGCTCTTGTATAAACTTAGTCAGTTGACAGAACAACAGGTCTTGCTTTAGCATGCATTTTTCTGAAGAGTATGAACTCTGAAACTCAGTGTCATTATTTAGTGACTTCATTCCTAAATGATTTGCCAGAAAACCACAAATTTTATGAGGAGCAAACCAAAAATAAGAAGCAAAAATCTGCTCATTCTGCAAAAATCTGGCCAGTGAAGAGGTATAGTTCAGCCAGGGCTGTCTGAGTTTGCCGCCCTTCCCCCTTTCACATAATTATGGCCGAATAGGGCCTCCCTCCCTGCAGCTATTTCAATGTCCCATTACTTGGCTATTTCACCCCATTTACCATAAACACTGTAATGTGCATACTGCTTTACTTCTACGATGATTTAGATTTCATTTAAAAGTTTTATTTTACATTTTACAGCACAAACACTAATAGACATCTGCTGAACAAAGCAACGTAGTCTAGTCTCACAATGAAAGTAGACTTAGCATTAGAACTTCTCTGCCCTTGAAACTCACATTCATTGAAACAGTATTGAACCCCACATTCAAAAAAATATATCTGGCCAGTGGCAGATAAAGATTAACTTTGGGCCGTTTTCAAATCATAGGCCCCTTGCACAGGAAACATACATGTGTTCTTTGATACACCATCCTGATTGTATTAAATTATATTCCTCATATAATACAGTAACGCTGTTAGAGAGCATTTTAAATTTATTGTTTTGTACATTTTTTCAGTAAACAATGAAACAAAATGCATGCACTAATAATGACAAAACTGCCCAGTTCAAAACATTTCCATCATAAAAGTCTACTCAGACTTCTACAATCCACCAGTGTCAATAAATATGCGCAATCTCTGCAGAAGTTAAAAGCCATCTAAATAATTACACATTAAAGAGATCTGTAACTAATGAAGAGGTTGCTGCTAGCAAACAACTTTAATATTTCATTGTTTCATCTGCAAATAAAGTGACACTTGCTGTTGAATAAATTGCCTATGTTACAATAAAAAAATGATAAGCTAGTAATATTGCAGTAGGGAATGAATGGCAAACTGATAAAAGGTCCATCGTTACTAGGTATCTCCACCAGAGAGAACATTCTCAGGACTGCAGCATCCACCCCCTTTAAAAGTACAACACAGTACAGTATCAGCAATGCATCTATATACTGTGGGAATAAATCCCACAGCCTTCTGTATGAAAAGCAAGTACACTACCTGTTAACAATACAAGTAGGCTCAGCATAAGCAGCATTAAACGTATCTTCAAGCTCTCAGCTTCTTGTAAAATCCACTCGACACTCAACTGTATCTCTCACCTTTGAACCACAAGAAATCTGGAAAAAGCCAAAACACTAGGGACACATTTTAAACATTGCTTGTATAATCCTGGAAAGTTGCTAGAATGAAATGTTGTGTTGCCACCATGCATTTCACTGCCAAGTCTTGAACCCTGGACCATGTGCACTACAATCAGAGCAACATACCACTATGCCAAATCAGTTGTTTCTTGAAAGACAGGTAGACTGAAACTTAAATGGCTATCATTTACTGAATTCAATTCTCACCATAGCTCTCAACCTCTTAGCACAAAACACATAGACAAAGCAAATAATGGGGGAATACAGCTCCCAGACATATTCAGTGAATTCAGTTCTCACCATAGCTCTCAATCTCTTAACACAAAAAACCTGGACAAAGCCAGTAATGGGGGAATAAATCCCCCAAAATAGGGACAAATTTCAAATATTGATCTTATAAACAGAAAATTGCTAGAATAAAAGGTTTTGTGTTACCATGTACTTTCTGAAGAATATGAAATCTGAAATTCAAATGCCTATCATTATTCAAAATTCAGAAAACCACAATATGAGGCAAAAATTTCTCAAGTGGTGGTTGATAGGGAATTCATATCCATGCTTCATGGTCCCAAGGTACAGGGTTTGAGTCCATATAGCCACCAGGTATATTTAACTGGGGCATTTTACACACACACACACACACACACACACACACACACACACACACACACACACACACGTCCAGGTGCGTCTGTCTGTTGCGCACACACCCAGTTGCAACGTCTGTCCATTGCGCACATGCCCAGCTGCAACGTCTGTCCTTTGCGCACATGCCCAGCTGCAGTGTCAGTCCGTTGTGCACATGCCCAGCTGCAACATCTGTCCATTGCGCACATGCCCAGCTGTGTCTGTCCATTGTGCACATGCCCAGCTGCAACGTCTGTCTGTTGTGCACACAGCCCAGCTGCAATGTCTGTCCATTGTGCACACAGCCCAGCTGCAACGTTTGTCCATTGTGCACACAGCCCAACTGCAACGTCTGTCCGTTGCACACACAGCCCAACTGCAGTGTCTGCCCGTTGCACACACACACACACACACACACACACACACACACACACACACACACACACACACACGCACACACACACACACACACACGCACACACACAGCCCAGCTGCAACGTCTGTCCGTTGCACACACACAGACCAACTGCAATGTCTGTCCATTGCACACACAGCCCAACTGCAGTGTCTGCCTGTTGCACACAGACACAAACACACACACACACACACACACACACACACACACACACACACACACACACACACACACACACACATATGCACACAGCCCAGCTGCAATGTCTTGTCTGTTGCACACACACACACACACACACACACACACGCACACGCGCACACAGACATACACACACACACACACACACACACACACACACGCACACGCGCATACAGACATACACACACATACACAGACACACACACACACACACACACACACACACACACACACACACACAGACACACACACACACACACACACACACACACACACACACACACACACACACACACACACAGCCCAGCTGCAAAGTCTGTCCGTTTAAGTAGTTTCCTGCACTAACTTCACACTCAAGTTTGTTTGTTCGAAGGCAAAGCCCACAAGAGCAAGTCCTTCCCTCAAGCGACAGCTTGCAGATGTTGCAGTCCGATCCCCTTCCAGTCTCTGCAGTTGTAACTGCATAGACTTCTGGGATCTCTGCTGCTGAATGCTGTCTTCTTAATCCAGACTGCTGGTGAGACAGTCTGGATTCTGTACACATGCTCTGGGACTGGTTCACCAGCAGTCCGGATCGGGAAATGCTGTGCATGTGCTATGTTCCAGGGCTCATGCTTGTTTTCTTTCTCTTTTTTAAGACAGCACAATAAAAAAATATAAAAAAAAATAAGAAAAAAATATATATATCGCACTGCAAAGTATGAATGCGGAATTGCCCACAGTAACACAAACACAAATAATAAAAAGTCCTAGAGCAGTCCATAAACCAGGCAGGAAAGGTACAATTATAAGCATAAAAAATCAGCACAATTTATTCAAACTGGTAAGTGCTTTCACAAACAGCTTCATCAGACCATATAAAATCAGCATGGTCACAAAACATTTAAATCCATTATTACAGCCAGTCAAAACTTAATCAGTGATTGCATCATGTTAAAGTAACACTCATTCAAAGATACACCAAACATCAAATCATCCTTAGATCCTGTGTATATGCAGAATTCATAAAAATAATAAAGATGAATAAAAATGCATACATCTAATTATTATAAATATAATTTTTATATGCAAAGACACATAAATATGCAAAAATCATTATAAATAGTTATTATAATTATGTAAGAACAACAATTATAAAAAGTATTATAAAAAAACTTATCAAAGAACTTCATCTATCCAGGCAAAAATAAAAAGCCTCTCAAAGTTAATATAGATGAAAAATCAGGGATTAGGTACATCCATCCATGTAAACAGTTAAGGATATATATATATATATATATATATATATATATATATATATATATACAAAATCAAAATATAGTGAATATAGACATATCAGGGCATAAATCAATATAGTCGCTATTATTCTATGCAAACAGAAAGCTTCCTTTCCTTCAGTGTTTGTTTAATCGATGCCCTCTCATTCAGGCCCCTCTCTCTATTGGCTCTAAGCCTCAAGATCCATCTTACTTCCTTACTTTCAGTAACATTCCTGATATCTCCCTCATGTGTAGTTGGAATCACCTCCTCCATAACCATGAACTTAAAATGATGGTCATCACCAGCTGCAATCACATGTTTTGATAGGGCATTATTATTATTATACCTAATCCTTATGCTAAACAAATGTTCCCTCATTCTTTCTTGTAACGAACGGTTGGTCTTATCAACATAAAATGAGCTACAGAGCTTACATACAGCAAGGTAGACCACATTTTGTGTTCTACAGTTGGCATAAACCCTAAACTCAAAACCTCTGGCCAGGGTCTGGGTGTATAAAGGTACCAGTGGTGTCTATGTAGCAACAGAAATTGCAGTTGCCACAGGGATGGGTACCAGTTTCTTCATCTATGCTTCTACTGTTCTCACTGTTGTAACATAAAAGCCTTTTTAAATTATGTTTATTTTTAAACATGAAAGTCGGTTGTTCACCAACTATACATTGATGTTAACAATGTTTTTAGGTTGTACATCTCCCATATGCATTATACCTTGTCCATCTACTAAAGTATTGTTAGTACAGTTCAAGTTGGGGTCACTAGCATTATCTACCGACTGGGTGGATGCATTAGCTGAACCAGATGGTTCATGTGTGTCCATAGATAAAGCCGTCCTTCCCCCTTCCTTCTTGGAAGCATTAGTAACATCACCAGCAATAGTATTGTTATTAACATGATCAGTTCTCATGCTGTTGGACTCCTAACATGTGGATCTGTAGTCAGAGAGAGATTTGAAAGTGGAATGATCAACACATTGGTGTGTACAGGAAAAGGTGCTATAGGAACACTCTGTTGCACAGAAGCAGTATGCATCCAGGATACACTTTTAAAAATGTAACCAAAGGACAGGGTATGAGAGTATCTAGATTGAATGCATTAGATGGAGGTTTTCAGCAGGAGTTATCCACTCTGAAAGATATGCTGACTGCTAGGGGTTATAGCCAGCAGGAATTAGAAAGTAGCCTTGTTGACTTGAATGAATGGGTGAGACCTTACTTTACACCACATCTGGAAGCAGATAATCAATATGTTAGAACACAATATTCCAACAATTTAAAGATACCCATGTATTTTACCACAGACAGTAAACTGATTTCAGACATTATCAGGAAGAATTGGCGGGTCCTGACTACAGATCCACATATTAGGAGTATAGTTGGTTAATAATAATTATGTTAATGATAATTTTCAATCAGCTAGCATGCTGATGTAAAAAAAAGGCACTGAGCATTATGGGGGTAGGGAATTACCCTCATGCTCTCAAACTTAAAGATGTTTAGTTTGCCAATTTTTGTAGTAATGACGTTATTGCCATGTAAAGTGAGTTTTCTGATTCTAAAATATGTAGTGTTTAGTTTCTTGACTAGATGTAGATGTATTGAATTAATAAGTGTGTGTTTATATTCTCTGCAAGCAGAGCAGCTGTCCAGACACTTTCTGAGTTTGAGTCACGTAGTCCTGCATTCTGCTGATGCAATAGAGAGATAAACAGCTTTTAGTGGATAGGCATGTTTTCTGTAGTCTGCAGCAGATTTCGGCACATAAAGTGACATAGACAGTGCCACAATCGGCCAGCTACTTAGGCAATCGTATGGTAAATCAATAAATAAATGTATTTATGTTCATATAAAAAGTAACAAAAGAAAACAGAATAACATAAAATTCATAGTAAAGTGCATGACGTACAGTGCAATAATAGAGGTATAATACTGAAATACATAGTTGTTTACCACGGGACGATCACTCTTAGAAAGAAAACCAATGATATGTGATTCACCTAAATGACAACCTACAGTAAAGAAGGTTTTCATGTGTTATATATCCCCTGAATTAGTATTGAAATGAAAACTATTCACTGAACTTAATTGACTTCTCTGCTAGTTGGAAACTCCGCCTGTACGTGGTACTGAAATTTGGTTGTGCTCAGAACAGATAATGAAATTTATTAACAGAGATTGTTGTAGAATCTCAGCACCTCTTTCTGGTATAGTGAGACTCCCAAGACGTATTGAACTACACACTGCTTAACCCCTCCCCCTTACGACATCATAAGAAACTGCTGCTAGATGACACAGAATAAGGAAGCATTAGGACAACTGCTCAGCATACAATAAATACAAACACGTTTTTTTTTCATCTTAATAAAAGTAGGTCCACTGACTTAACTAAAGTAAAAAGTGCAAATTTTATAATCAGAAAGCCCACTTCACATATCAAGAGTATAATTAGGCAAAAAGAAGTGGTAAAAATTTGCACTTGGCCTTTAAATATGCTAACAACAAGGTTGCATGGTCTTAGAGGAAATTGGAAAATTCAGTCTGGCATATAAATGAATTCTCCCTCTTTTTCCAGTTCTGTGCATCTCTTTTTATGAAAAAAAAAATCTTTTTGTAAAACTGTTCAGTTGAACAACAAATGGGTGCACATTAAAAATTATTCCAGCAGCTGACTGCAGACCTTTACTTAGAGGGTCAGTTCACTTACTGCCACCTGTACGTGACTTGGACTTTAATGATGCAGTAAGTGATTATAGTGACTGTGGAGTTGTGGACTTTTCAAAAACTCCACTTTGTGGGGATAATGGACATTTTAGTATGATAAACGAAATATGTTGTGAGGATGTTATGAATGACATTGGTGAGCCAATTGATTTTGAAATCTTAATGCAAGCCATGGATGATGTTGACAAAAAATATGCATGGAAATGTTTATCCAAATATAATTTACAACAATGTAGGTGATTATAAGGTATATAATTATTCTGCAAAATTGATTGACACTGTGCATGCTTGTCAAAGGATTTAAATTTGTGCCTAGTAGACATGGTAGGTTAGCAGAAACATTGATAGATTTGAAGTTATTTACACGGAAAATGAAATTAAATATATGGTTTAAGGCTGATGGTATAAACAGGTAGTGAACTAAGGCCAAGTACTTCTAACCCTCCAGTAAATAATTTGATAGGAATGTTTGAAAAAGCCTATGAAATAGACATAATGGAAGGTTTTAAAAATAAACCAATAAATTTTGATTACAACCTGAGTCGGGATGAGGAAAGTGTGTTAGACATAGCTAATGACAAAAATATATACATAATGAAACCCAAAAAGGTAATGGGGTAGTCATAATGGATAAAAGGGACTACCTTAATAGCATGACCACATTATTAATGAATGATACCTATTGTGAAAGTACTGTGAATGAAATTAATATAGCTTACAAAAAATTGGATTTGATGTTAGAAGATATGTTGTTTCAGGGGCAAATAGATGAAAACGAATATAACTATCTAAAAAATGAGCACCATATGGTTTCCAGTATATTTGAAATTCCAAAAATCCACAAGGGCCTAGATAATTTGAAATTTAGGCCTGTAGTGGATGGCAAGCGAGCTAAGACGTGCTTCATTAGTAATATTTGGATTTTCATTTACAGAAAGGATATGGGAGTATTTTCGTACATAAGTAAGGACTTTTGGCAATTTTTAGAAAAGTTAAATGAGGTTGAGATCAAGGAAACCACATAGGGTTGGCATGGTTGGAGGTTCAATTAATCAAGACCAGTTTATTTGACCAAGATCAAATTAATGTATTTATTGCACTGATGGAAGTGGTATTAAAAATAATTATTTACATTTTGAAGGGCAGTATTACAAGCGGTTGACTGGAGTGGCTATGGGGGCAGCATGTGCCCCCATATACGCAAACTATGCTATGTCATATTGGGAACAGCAGTATATATTTCAAAGCAATTTTCAGTCTCATATTAAACATTATACAAGATTCCTGGATGACATATTTTTGTTATGGGAAGGCCACAAAGACAGTTTGAAAAAATTGTTAAAATATATTAATCAGACAGTGGATTTCTTTAAATTCACATATGAATACAGTAAAGAAATTATATCATATTTGGATGTGAATTTGAGAATTGATAAAGAGAGGAATTGTTTGCCATCAAGGATTTATAGAAAAACCCACTTTCTCTAACTCGTATTTGGACTTTAAAAATTGCCACCCATACCATCAAAAAAGTCCATTGTCAAGGGTCAGTTGGTGAGGGCTGCCAAAATGATGCATTGTGAGCATGAATTTGTAAAAGAAGTGGAATATATAATTGGGTTGTTTATGAAAAGAGGTTACCCTGAAACATTGTGTTCATAAATGAAAGATGAAATAGTAAATAAAAGGCTTGAGGGATTTTATAACCTATTCTGAAAGGAATTAGACAGTTCATGCAGACAACCCCGCGGAATGCAGTTGAGAAGGAAAATGTAAATGTACATGGAGATATGGGGATAAGATTTATTACCACATTCAAGCAGGATGTGGACTTGGTCACACAAGTTATAAAGAAAAACTGGGGGTTGTTACAATTAGATCAGATTGTGATGGACAGAGTAGGTAATATCCCAAAATGTATATATAGAAGAGATAAGTCTTTCAAGGAAATTTTGGAGATAGGTAGCAGGACAGTTGACAGTTTCAAGTAATACTTACAGAATGTGGGGAAAGTTTAAGTGTGGTATGTGTACTTAATGCAAGTACATATTGGTGACTGAAGGCAAATTTTAGTTTAAATGGAAAAAAACATATATGACAGGGACTTTTCAGTTGTATGAGCAAAAATGTGGTGAAGTTTGTCCAGCGTACTACATTGGAAAGACATCCAGATGCTTCAAATCGGAATTAGTGAGCATTTATTTGTTGGACATTAAGAATGGAAAGGCTGCCAATGCTTTGAGCAGGCATATTTCGATGCATAATGGACATGATTTTAAATTTTTAATATTACAACAATTAGTAAAAGATGCACAAGGCAGGATTTTGGATGTGCACCTGGACATTTGTGAGTTAAAATGGCAGTTGCATTTAGATGCAACAAATTATTCTGATATAAATGAGAATGTGATATTTCAGGAATACTCAAGTTAAAGCATATTTTAGGATGGCTATTTTTAGTCTTGTTTTTATTAGTAAATGATATGATTTTAAACTTGAAATGTTGATATAGTAATCTATAGTTAATTAATGGATTGTGTTAATTATGTAATTGGGTTGTATAAAAGGGTTTGGTTGTAAGAATGAGGTGTTCTGATGAAGTCCTAACATTGTTGGATGAAAGCGCTAAACCTAAACTGTTCTTGTGAAGTGGAATAAAATTCCTTGAATTTTCCAGGGGCCTGTTGTGTTTCAATTTTGGAACTGTGAGTTTTTGTTTTGGATACCACATTAAAAATTATTCCAAAAACTGACTGCAGACCTTTACTTAGAGGGACAGTTCATTTACAGCCACCTGTACATGACCTTTGGATTCTTAATTTTATGGTAAACAAGTTTTTGCTGCTTCCATTTGAACCTGCTAGCTACAACTTAAATGGCTGTTGTGGAAGATCTACACATCTCAGTTGTCCCTAATTTTGCTTCATATTTATGCCTCGTCACTTGTAAATCGTTTGATTTTCTGGTAAATCACAGAGGACTACAATCGGTCAGTAATGCAAGGTATTAGAGTTTCATACTTGTTATTAATAAGAAAATGCATGTCTATGTAAAACATGTTTTCTGTTAACTTTTTAAGTGAAATTACAATAATAATTAAAAATGGTCTCTGAATTTTAGCATTTGTCCCCATTTTATTTTGGATTTGTCCCTATTCTTTTTTTTAAACAAATTTATTAAACATGACGTTTAAAAAAATGACATACATATATACAGTAACAAAAAATAAAATAAACCTTAATAACAGCTCCTTCATTATTTTCTTGCAGGATACATAGGGATTTTTTGACAACTGTCATTCAATCTAACATCACATAAATTGCTCATTTCCTGTCTTCCTTTAAATTTCACTAATTTTTGTAAACATTATCCTCTATGTATTGTTCCCACAATTTTTTTTTATTTCCATGCAATTTGCTTTGCCCCTTTTCTAAAGACCTCGCCTCCAGTTCTTTTGCCTGCTTTACAATATTCAGTACTTTAGATACAGTTGGTTTATATTTTGATTTCCATTTTCTAGTAATCACTTTGTTGGCAGCCAGTAACATTAAGTAAGGCCTTACTATGTCTGGGCAATTCATATCTTATATTCTAGCTCACAAGAATCATTTTCTTAGTTACAACAATTTGCTCCCCCACGTTTCTGTCAAAGTACTCTGTAGGGAAATTTTAAAGTCTACCAAGTTGTTGCATTACCAAAAAACTTGTTCCGAATTACCTCTGTCTTTCCCATCACACCTCCAGCATTTGCTAGCTACCTGAGGAAGATTCTCTGAAGTCTGCTTGGGGTATAAAATACCTATGCAGACAGTTCCAAGCAAAAATCCTAAACCTTCGTTTTTAGTGCATGCGTGGGGGTCATACAGATGTCCTCCCATTGTTTTGTATATTGTCTTTCCATTCTCTCATCCCTGTCTTTTTTATTGTTCTGTGACTGATTCTTGTAGATATCATGCAGAGTTGTACATGCTGTACTATTATCCCTTTTTTAATAGCAACTTCTGCTCTATACTCGGCTAAAAACTTTCAGTTAGTAATCCGCTGTCCCTTATTCTCTGCCTCTACTCTGTTAGGAAGTGCAGTATCTAACCTGCATTCCAGACTTCTGCTTGGCCTCACCCTAGTCTGTTATGTTTCAGTCTTTCATTGTTTGCTCACAAAACTTTAATCTGCTTTGCTAATTTCCTCCAGTAATTTGCAGCCCACTTTCTATACCGCTCCTTCCAGTCATGTCTATTGGTAAAATCTCTTTTCTCCATTCCTGTTTTGGCTTAGTTTTTAGAGTACCTCTTACTACTTTATGATTATAGTATTTTGTATGGTTCTGTTTATTCTCCTTAAGGACCTGCATCCAAAATCCTACAATGTCCTTACCTGTTGACCCCCCACCCCATTTCATCATCATCCCATTCCACTTTGATTTATAACCTTCTTTTTGTGTTGTGTTTACAAGCCTTAATTGCATAGCCGTAAAATGTTCCTTCAAATCAGGTAATCCTAAGCCACTTTCTACTAAGGAGGAAATTAGTTTATCTCACTTAACATATCTTTAGCTATCATAATAGAATTATTTTTAATTCATGCTCCTAAATACTTAATTTTATCATATCCCCATGCAACAATGGGTATTGATGAATCAATTTAATTTGTGGGCACATAGTTTACTGCTATAGCCTTTGTTTAGTCTTCATTTATGTTACATCCAGAAAAGACTTGAAATTATCTCAAATGTTCCACAACACCAAAATAACCTTTTGCAGATTTCTCTAGTACAAAACAACATCACCTACAAAAAAAGCTAACTTTTCTCAATTACCATACTTTGCACCCTGTTGGGTAAACAGTAGTCTTTGGAGACCATCATTCAGGTAACCATTGTGGGTTTTCTAATTGTGGCCTTAACTCCCCTACCCTATGTGGTTGACATACGCACTTACTTATGTGAGGGTTCGCTGTACTTTCCCCTCCACGGGAACGTGTCTGCTACCATAAATACTCTTCTGCCCCTGAAGGCTGTTTCTCATTACATCTTAGTAGAGCTACGAACATGTCCCCAGCCTGTGTGCTGTGCTCTGTACCTCAACTTCATTGCAAAAATCTGTTTTACACCAGCCCGAACTTCCCCCATGATAGGTCAGATGATGAGCTGGCATTCATTCCTCACTCCAGCCATCCTTGGTAGCTTCTTCTATTATCTGGGCTGCTAATGGAACTTAATGTTGTCTAGGTTGCAGCCAGGATTGGGTCCCTGTGTGCCATGGAACTAACCTTTAGTTTTTTTCTTTACCTTTTTACAAAGACTGGGTCTGTTTGACAACAAGCATTTTTTATCCCCATGATTGCTTATCCAGTGAACCATATCTACTTTCTTTGCTTTGCCACACATGAACATTTTCACCATAGCTTTGACTTACACAGGAAACTTAGGTTCTATATAAGCAGAATGAAGTGTATTCATAGAAAGTCCCACTTAATGTCCTTGACAAAGGGAAGAGAAAAAATAGCATTACTTACTTAACAGGGCCTTTCAAATGCATCAGAAAATTAATTCTTTATTTCATAAGATTAAGAGAACATTGACAGAAATGATCAGTATGTTGAGAGAATGTTTATGCAGCTACCAGGTAGTTCTTGTTTTACACAGTTGCAAGCAATTGCAAACATTATATTGTGTCTGAAAGTGAAGTTTCATTTACTAGAGTTGTAATTTTGCACTGTAACTTGTAAGAGACATTCTCAAAGGTGAAGTCATTATTTTGGTAACTATCTCATATAATATTTTAAATAACTGTAACAACCTCAAATGTGGTAATTTTCTTTAGTTATCAGAAGTCTACATGATTTTCATTCCAGCTATTGATTTATTTCTCACCGATGTTAGTATATTTGATCTTGTCCATTTCAGATAACTCTTGAGTTTTCAACTTTTTAATTTTTTGGTGGTGGTGGTGGTGGTGGGGGGGAATGGTTCATAGGTAGGTACTAGGCTATCGGCCTAAGTAAGCCTAGCCAACAAGGTTCCCTGGCTTTCACCACCCAAAAAAGTTATTTTCCTGTGCCCCTGTTGAGCAGAGCCACAGAAGTGATCCCCGGGCTGCATTTCCTATTTCCCATCCACTTATCAAGATTTTTCTTCAAGAGTGCTAATGAGGAACTTTGCTTGACATAGATGGGTAGCTTGTTCCAGAGTATAGGAAGTCTCTGGGACAGGAATCTATCCCTCCAGCATGTCCTGTTTATTGTGGTGAGCATGTAGCTCGGAGGGATTGGGATTTCTTTGGGTGTAGCATGTCCAACAGCTCTGGGTTTGACATAGCTTTATATGTTAGGCAGCGATCACCTCGGATTAGGCAATATGCTATGGAGTAAAGCTGGAGTTTTTTGAGACAGGCAGTGTAAGGCATCTGTTTGAGGCCAGTAATCCTCTTAGTGAGTTACTTCTGTGGCCTTTCCAGCTGCTGCAGATGTCTTGTGAGGTACATTCCAAAAGGGGTGTTGTACTCTGTAATGAGTCTGAGTGTCGAGTAGAGGGGAATAATTACCTCTTTTTTCCTGGATGAGAACCCTTTTGTGATGATTTGTGCCATGTAGGAGGATTTCCTGACTACTGTGGCAATGTGATTATCAAAGGAGAGACTACTGTCCACCTGGGTCCCCAGGTCTCTTATCACACATTTGCCGTTAAGTAGACTGCCGCCTGTGTGATAGTTCATGGGTACAGAGATTTTACCAAAGGGGGATGACAATGCACTTTTTGGTATTGAGCTTGAGGCCATGCCTCTGACACCAGGCATCTGTCTCAGTGAGGCTCTTCTGTAAGATGTCCACATCATTTGGAAACTCAACTATGGCTCCTAGTTTGCAGTCATCTGTGAACTTCATTAGCCAAAGGCCTTCTGTGTTAGCCTGTACTTCAGAGAAGTAGATACCAAACAGGAGAGGTCCCAGGACTGAACCCTGTGGTACTCCACTTGTCACTGGTTTGAAGTCAGATTTGGAGTCTGCAACTTTTACAGTGTGGGTTCTATCAGTGAGCCAGTTAGCAAACCATCTTGTGATGTAGGGATTTATACCTAGATTAGTGAGTTTAGTTATAATTCCAGAATGGGGGATGGTGTCGAAAGCCTTGGCGAGGTCAAGATAGGCTGTGTGAACCACCTTACCCTCTACAGCTTTGGTGACTGCCTCAAAGAAGTCGATCACATTCAGGAGGCATGATCTGCCTTTCACAAACCCGAACTGGGTGGGGTCCAGAGTTTGGAGGTTACCAATGTCTTTGTTTATGAGTTCCATGATGATACGTTCCATGGCCTTAAAGACCAGGCTCATCAAGCTACTGGGGCGATAGTTCCCGGGATCAGTGGTGGCTCCCCCTTTGTGGAGTGAGATAACTGTTGTTGTGCGCCATTCAGTGGGCACAAAGCCTGATGTGAGACTATGATTGAACATGGTGCTTAGGTGGGGAGTCAGTAGTTGTAAAATGCAGCCTGGGATGTTGTCCGGACCCATGGATGCTGTGTTTTTGGCTTTCGAGAGTGCAGCTTTTACCTGCGTAGTTGTGATTACGGGGACTCTGAATTCTTCTGTATAGTTATGGGCCATTTAGGGGGTGAGAGGGGGGTAAAGTTAGCACTGAACCTATCTGCTGGGATGTTGGCAATATCAGTTGGTTCTGTAATTTTTATGCCGTTGTACTGTAACTTAGAGCAGATCTGGGTGTTGCCTTTGAGATTCTTGACATAGCTATAGAATGCATTGTGGTTGTCCCTAGAATCAGTGGCGATTTTGTTTTCATAGCTAGTTTTGGAGGATCTTATAAGGGATCTCAGCTTCTTACTGAGGCTGACCAGGGAACTCCTCCACTCATGGGATTTTACTCTCTTTTGCAACAGTTTCTTCCTTCTGTTGTATAGTTTGTTTATGGCAGGGGTCCACCAGATTGGCTTCCTTTTTTGGAGGAAAGCGTCTTGGTTCTGTTTGGGATAGCACGATCCATGCACTCGTGTATGTGCTTATAGAGCGCATCTTTATAGGATTCAGCAGTCGTAACTGTATTGTCCATCTGCATGGGTGTCATGAAGTTCGCCACTTCTGTCTTAAGAAGCATGAAGTTGGCTTTGGAGAAATTTTTTACCATGATTTCCTTAATGGGGGGTGGGGTGGGGTGGGATGTGGATATCTAGGGTGATTAGCTTCTGGTCGAATCTGACCAACGAGGAGTTGACTTCAGGTGTGGAACAACGGTCACTCATGTTGGTAATGACTAGGTCTAGGATATTGTTACCCCTGGTGGGGGTGAAGATAAGTTGATCCAGGGTATTGGAATTGATGAATTCCAGAAAGCGCTGAGTGAAGGAGCTAGTACATGAGTAGTTTTCCCAGTTAATGGTGGGGTAGTTAAAATCACCCATTATTAGGGTGTTTGGTTGAACCCTAATATTTTCCAGTGTATCAAGAAAAGAGGAGTGGGAATCCTGGGGCATGGTGGGGGATCTGTAGCAAGCTACAATTTGGATTGCAGTTTTGCCCAGAGTTAGTTGCACTTGGATAACAGGGATGCATTATGCTGAGCAACTAGCCTGGAGGTGTGGATATCCTTAATGAACATGGACACACCTCTGCCTTTGGTGTTCCGGTCCAGGTTAGGTTTCCAAAAAGTGTGGTATGAGTTATAGCATGGTAATGCAGGGGTGCTCTCTGGATCCTTGAACTAGGTCTCAGTCACTGCACAGATATCGATGTTCTCCATTTTAAGGAGTGCCTCGAGGAAGTGCATTTTGAGATTTAGACTTCTAGCATTGAGTAGCATTACCCTCAGTTTTTGCTTGCCTGCTCCTGTTATGGTAGTGAATTTGTCATTTGAACCTTGCCTAAAAAAGGCACTATAGGGGCAGCAAGAGCCTTAGCCAGTATCCGGAATCCCAGGGGTGACAGGTGCAGGCCATCTCTGGCAAAGCATCGTGGTGCGTCGACCATGTCGTCCCAGGCAGACAGATACTGGATCCCCTTAGAATGACACCAGAAGCTTAGCCAATTGTTGAAATCAATCATTTTGCCCTTGTACTGCGGTATCATTTTGGGCGATGGCAGGATGCTACTCAGGGCTAGGGTCATACCTGCCTGGGCTACAAGATCGGAGAGCTCTTCCATGTCTCTTTTCATGTAGTCCAGGGAGGTACGTCTCAGGCCATTCACAGAGAGTCATATTTGTACTTGTTGTGGAATGACCTGAGTGCTTGTGTTATGTGGCGGATCCTGGCACCCGACAGGCAGCTGCCAGTAGCCTTCTCCTTGTTTATCCTGGTGAGTGGGACATCAGTGTGCCTGACTATAGAGTCACCTATGACTAGTGTGTTGGGTACGTTGTTTTGCGTTATGGGCTGTGGTTAAGTGGCACACTATGTCTGTGGGCTATATGTCATTTGGGTTGTGTTAGGGGGTGGAGGTTGCATGCGTTCCTGCTTTAGAGGCCTCTGTTGCTTGAGCAGATTATTATTGAGAGCCTCTGCAAATGTTTTTGTGTTTCTATGTGTGGATTTTGGTGGTGTAGGTTTAGTGGGACTATGTGATGAGTGTGGTGTGGTGCAGATGTTTACCTTTTCCTCTTGACTGTCATGTTCAGTTTTGGTTGGAGAGAGCTTTACCTCCAGTTTGGCTAGGTAAGTGCATCTCTCACAGGTTGTGGTGTTGGGTGGTAGGAGTAGAGGGTTGTCTGTGTAAATGAGACAATTGCTACATTGCCCCAAGATGCCCAGATTCCGCAGATAGACAGGAGAGAACACTGGGAGCTGACCCTAGGACATGCCTGAATAAAAACTGCTTTCCTCTAGACAAGTGAGGAAAGTGAGTATTAGAGCTGTTTTTCTCTAAGCAAGTGAGGAAGGTAAGTAGAAAAACTGTTTTCCTTTAGGTAAAGAGGAAGGTTGAGTGCTGTAGTAATTTGTAGCTTATTTAGTGCTAACAACAAGTTCTGAAGAAGTGCTGGGCACGAATAAGCAAATGCAGGTGACAAAACTAAGAATCTGTACCTGGATCTTGTGGTAGATAGGCTACCTAGTGCTTACCACTCCCACAGATAAGTTAGAATGCTTCCCTCCAGCACAGAAAGGCTTTGGGGGCTCAGAAGCTTACAAACAGTCCTGGATACAGCAAATCTTTATCTGGAATAGACAAGTTACAGGAAAGATGGAAACAAGCAGAAATGTGGGCTTTTAAACCAGAAAGTTGAAAGAGATGGAAAAACTGCCCAAACTGCCAATAAACTACATTTTCTGGGCCAGAAACCACTCTTGTGGCGGATAGGCTACCTAGTGCTTACCAGTCCCACTGATAAGCTAGAAGGCTTCCCACAAACACAGAAAAACTTGGGGGGGCTCATAAGCTTACAAACAGTCCTGGATATAGCAAATCTTGTCTGGACTAGATTAGCTACAGGAAAAATGGGAAACAAGTGGAAACGTGGGCATTTAAACCAGTAAGTTGAAAGAGAGGGAAAAACTGCCAGACGGCCAATAAACTACAATTTCTGGGCCAGAAACTACTCTTGTGGTTGATAGGCTACCTAGTGCTTACCACTCCCACTGATAAGCTAGAAGGCTTCCCTCCAACACAGAAAGGCTTGGGGGGCTCAGAAGCTTACAAACAGTCCTGGATACAGCAAATCTGTATCTGGACTAGATTAGTTACAGGAAAGGTGGGATACAAGCGAAAATGCGGGCTTTTAAACCAAAAAAGTTGAAAGAGATAGAAAAACTGCCCAAATGGCCAATAAACTATCATTTCTGGGCCAGAAACCACTCTTACGGTAAATAGGCTACCTAGTGCTTACCACTCCCTCTGATAAGCTAGAAGGCTTCCCTCCAACACAGAAAGGCTTGGGGGAGGGGGGAGCTCAGCAGCTTACAAGCAGTTCTGGATATAGAAAATCTGTATCTGGACTAGACTAGTTACAGGAAAGATGGGAAACAAGCGCAAACACAGGCATTTGAACCAGTAAGTTGAAAGAGATGGAAAAACTGCCAGATGGCCAATAAACTACAATTTCTGGACCAGAAACCACTCTTGTGGTTGATAGGCTACCTAGTGCTTACCACTCCCACTGATAAGCTAGAAGGCTTCCCTCCAACACAGAAAGGCTTGGGGGGCTCAGAAGCTTACAAACAGTCCTGGATACAGCAAATCTGTATCTGGACTAGATTAGTTACAGGAAAGGTGGGAAACAAGAGCAAATGCAGGCTTTTGAACTAGAAAGTTGAAAGAGATGGAAAAACTTCACAAACGGCCAATAAACTACAATTTCTGGGCCAGAAACCGCTCTTGTGGTAGATAGGCTACCTAATGCTTACCACTTCCACTGATAAGCTAGAAGGCTTCCCTCCAACACAGAAAGGCTTTAGGGGCACAGAAGCTTACAAACAGTCCTGGTTACAGCAAATATGTATCCGAACTAGACTAGTTACAGGAAAGGCAGGAAACAAGCTTAGAATTTTTTTTTTGGAAAGTGGAAAAGGAGAAAGGAGAAACAGAAGATAATTCAAAATTAAGGACTTAAGTGACTTGCCCTTCACAAATGTTCTCTCTGTATTAGGTAGAGTGAGCTAGTGACACTAGACTGGAATTGAGCTGGGATAGAGCTGAACACATGAGACTGGTAGGAGTGTCTGAAGTCAAAATATGATCTCACTGTACTCAGTTGAGTGAGCAAATGAGATAGACCCAAGAGGGGTGTTCAAACACAAATTTACAGTAGGGGCGGGCAATTCCAAAGCCACCAAGATTAATACCAAAACAAGAACAGGGAGAGCGGGCGGGAAACTAACTGCAGAGACAGAGAGAGACCACAGTATTCTATGAAACAATTAAATAGAAACGTAAATAACTACAGAGAGACACAGACACAGTATTCAATGAAACATTTAAATAGACAGAAAAATGAAATGTAGTACATACAATCTTGAACACTGCAAGTTTGTACTTAACTTGTCTAGTAATGCAGTTGATTGTAGGTATGTAGCAGAAGCCAAACAACTCAGGTATTGAGCAGTAGGATGCTAAATTGTGTGCACAGTTGCTTCATATCCATGGCTTGGTTTTGGGAATTTAAGACAGCTCTCCTGAATGCTGACAATTGGCAGCTCATTGCTTTGCCCTCTAGACCCCCAAAATGAAATAGTAACCAAAGTTAGCTTGTTAAATTCATATATAGCAACCCTGTTGAGTTAATTAAAATTTGGAAACAGTATGCTCGCAGAGACTCCTGAAACAATATCTGAATGCACATGTTATATGCACTTCAGAGGAGACTATACAAAACCACAAGGAAACAGCGAACATTTGTGTTTTCTATTACCAGAAGAAAAGTCTAAGCATCTAAAATGCATATCACTTTCCTTGATAGTGTATTCTGATTATGTTTATGTTGATTTGTTGCAGGTGGAATTTGAATGCATCAATGAAAAAAAGAAAAAGAAAAAAAGTTACAAAAATTCAGGTGTAGTGAGTGTAAAAGAATGTAGGGTAAGTGTGTTCTTTTTTCCCCTTTTTTTTCCAGATTCTCAAACAAACTGCATTTTACTATTCGAAGCAATGGTCACCAGAAATTCATTTTACTGCATATTGTAATAACACTAAAAGCCATACCCTTTGAAGAATACTGATTTGTATATTTTGTTCGCAGATTGAATGTGAATATACATTTCTTGATTTCCTCATGGGAGGATGCCAGTTAAATTTCACAGTAAGTATGTGGTGGAAATAGGTAAAACAAAAATGTTATACATGCTCTATACCTATGCTTTAAATGAATACAGTTTGTCTTAGGAAATGCTTATTGTATATTTAATATTTGATTAGATGGTATTATATTGATGTATTAAGACTGGTCAGATAAATTATAAAATTTTATTTTTATGCAATGCACATGAAAGGGCAGAATATGTATAATTTTCAATAGTTAAGGACTTAATTTAGTATTTGTATGAAACAGTTCTGGTTTTGAGATTTTGCACTTTACATTCCACTTGTAATATGGATTGTTGTGTAATATTTCTTTTCCTCATGTTTTTTTTTTTTTGTTTGCCCCTCATAACACATGGGTTCCAATACCTCTTTTTTCATCTTACCTTCCCATTGCCCCAGGAGAGATCCACGGTGATTTCTTGAAACACCCAAGGTGTAATCACAACTGCCTGGCAACAGTTGATTGCAATTTAATGCATGAGTACACAAATGCTAATTAACACACTCACTTGAATTGGTCAATTTACAAGTTAGTAAAACAAAATTAAGAAAGCTAAAAGGTATTATCTTTTTTTAAGGAACAAGCCTCCTTGACTCCCATATCCATTACTTGATTTTTTCCTCACTTTACAATCATTGCAGATTTGAAAAGAAATAATCACTGATAAGACAGAGAAAGCTCATCTTATGTTTCTGGGAGTCTGCAAAACTAGAACATCCTACAGTTGTAGCATTAAAGTATTGCTCTCAAGTGATATGAGCAGTAAGACTAAAGAAGGTGGCACTTGAGATGTCCTTCAAGAATGCAACTGCAGTCATAACATATGGGTTGTCCTGCCTCAGGCAGCCCTCGGTCGGCCGGATTTCAAAGTCTGGGTCCGACGTCGGCTGATGTCGCATTTCTCTCCGACGTCAGGGCGGCTGGAGTATATAAGCATCAGCCGACGCCATCTTCTTCAGTCTTTCTTGCCGCACGGTGCCCAAAGCAGAAGCAGTTCACAAGTGCCGGTGGGTCAGCTCCTGTATTCTTCGAAACCGAAGTCATCAAAAAAGCTAAGTACCCCATTGGGGACCTTTTCTTGCCTCAGCCGATGTCAGAAATTACTGAAAAAGTAAATAATTGTTTGTCTTGTGGTAAACAAATACCTCATAAGGATTTCCACTCTTACTGCCTCCCTTGCCTTGGCCCAGACCACGACGTCTCGGCCTGTGTCGCCTGTGCTCGCTTCAATAAGCGCACTCTCAGGCGCCGGGTGGAGTTCGCAGAAGACTTCTTCGGCGACAAATTTCATTATACAATGCCGTCGGAACAACCGACAACGCAGACTCCTAAGAAACGAAAAGACCGGGACCGACATCCTCGGCCCGCGTCTTCCACCGACACCACGACTAAACTAACCGCGAGTGCCCCGGTTCCCTCTGAGTCGGTTATTCCACCGCTCCGAACCGAAGACACCGCTTTACCGATACCTCCGATACCGGAGACCACTCCGACGCCAGTTATTGATTTTCCTCCGGATACCGAAACCGAGGAAATGCCCGAGACCATTGCTGTTGATAAGGTCACTCCTGCACGTGGAGCAGCTAGGCCTCCCATGTCCATGTCTATCAAGGCCTACACATGTGCTACGGCAGCCAGCAAGTCCAAGCATCTTACTGCTAAAGCCTACTCCTGAAACATAAATCATGTCTATGGCAGCAGATTTAATTTCCATGATCAGAGGTTCCCAGGCCCATCCTGAGAGAGGATCCCAGCCTCCTCCTGACAAAAGGCCCAGGGTTGAACCCTCTGACCCTCTTCCTTCAGATGAAGATTCTGAGGACTCTGTTCACTCCGAAAGCCAGGAAGAGCCCTTCCAGACCTATGAGGATTCAGATGCAGAGGACTCCATTCCCTCAGCCTCCCCTCCTGAGGATTTTTCTTTTGGGGAAGTTCTGCATTCCATGAGGAAGCATTTCAAGTGGCAAGGCCAGGAATATTCTGATTCCAGAAAGCGCCTTCGAACCTTCCTTAAAAAGCCCCAGCACAGACCCTTAGCTATACCTCCTGTGCTTGATGTTTTGGATGATTTGTATTCTGACTCCAGTGTCACCCCTGATACTCTTCCTCCTGCCCCTGCCAAGCCTGACAGATACTATAGGGTTCCAGAAACCCATTCTCATTTCTTTAAGGCCCATGCTGTTGATTTAGAAACAATTTCCCAGGGGCCTAAAGGGGTTTCAGCTACCACCTCCACAAATCCTTTGCCTTCTAACAGGGAAGCAAGGTCCTTAGAGAGATGGGGGAAGAAGGTTTACACCTCCACTACTTTATCTATGAGAGCTCTCAATTGTCTCTTTCACATGTTTCAATATCTGGATTTCCTGTTAGATGATTTACAGAAAACATTGGCCTCCCCTGAACCCTTAGATAGGAAGTCTTTGCAGGAGACTGTGCATAATGCTCAACAGGTTAGCAATCACTTTCTACAGTGTGGATATGATGCATTGGAGGCTTCATGTAGGGCAGCTTTGACAGGGGCGGTCATTCGCAGACATGCATGGTTGAAAGAACAACCTTTACCAGATCATGTTAAGGCAAAACTTCTTGATGCACCCTTGGAAAAGAACAAGCTTTTTGGTGCTAATGCTAAAGATGTGTTAAAGTCCATTGAGGAAAAAGCCAAGTCAGTTCAGACAGTAAAAGATTTCCTTTAGGTTCAGCCGCCCAGATTCAGCAGGAACTGGCCTTCTAAAAACTGGTCCTTTCCTAATCCTGAAAGATCACAAAGGGGCAAAAACAGGCATGGCCGAGGAAGAGGCCAATACAGAGGATCCTACAGGGGACGACAATGGCAACCAGCAAACCAAAGAAGTGACACAGGGGTTTCTCCTGCCCCGCAGGGACAATCTCAATGACTTTCCTCTAGTTCCGCTAACCAAGGGGCAAACAGAGGCTCCTTTGGGCGGAAAGTTATCTCTGTTTTCAAAAAATTGGCACAAACTAACAACAGACAAATGGATTTTGGACATTATAGACCACGGTTACAGGTTCCACTTCCACACTTTGCCAAGAAAACAAGGCATGCCAAACCTTCCACAAAATCAGAGGGCAGAGGCTATAAAGCAAATTTCTCTGCTTGCACAGATCAAAGCAATAGAAAAGTTCCACAACAAGAACAAGGCCAGGGGTTTTATTCAAGACTGTTCCTTGTTCCAAGAAAAGAAAGTCAATGGAGACAAATACTGGACTTGTCCGCTTTAAACACTTTCCTCATAGTACCAAAGTTCAAAATGCTGACTCTACAGCAACTCCTTCCCATGCTGGGCAAGGGGTCTTGGCTGATTACTCTGGACCTCAAGGAGGCATACCTGCATGTCCCTATCAGACACAGCTGCAGAAGATACCTCAGATTTCTTGCAGGGCCAGAGCATTATCAATTCTCAGCATTGCCATTTGGCTTATCTACTGCGCCCAGAGTATTCACGAAATGCCTGGCATCAGTAATTGCTCATTGCAGGCTCCAGGGGATTCAAATCTACCCGTACCTGGACGATTGCCTCATACAAGCGGACGACAAACTAACTTTGACAAAAAACTTGAATTATGTCATATACTTGCTACAGGCTCTGGGATACACAGTCAACTTTCAAAAGTCAAGACTTCAGCCATCCCAGCAAATAACCTTCTTAGGAGCCAAACTAGACACAGCCTCTCAAATGTCTTACCTGACAGAAGACAAGCAAAAGAAGTTAACCCTTTACTTCAAAAGTTTAGCAAAGCTCACCCAAATGACTGCAAGGAGTTTCCTACAGGCCTTGGGTTACATGGCATCCTGCATCCTCCTGGTTCCACTAGCAAGACTACACATGAGAAAGCTTCAGTGGTACTTAAAAAGCTTATGGTCTCAACACAGCAACAACCTAGAAGCAAATATCCCACTCATTCCATGTCTTCAAAAGGAATTTCTATGGTGGGCCTCGGCAAGCCAGTCAAACATAGGTATGTCATTCAAAAAGCCTCAGATAACACAGACCATGACCACAGACGCCTCAGACCTTGGATGGGGGGCGCACATGGAAGGCAGATGTATTCAAGGACAATGGTCTCCAAAGGAAACACATCTGCATATCAATCAAAAAGAAATGTTAGCAGTAATGCATGCCATCGAGGCCTTTGGGCAACAACTTCAACAAGGCCACCTATTAATACGGACAGACAACACCACAGTGATGTGGTACATAAACAAGCAGGGGGGCACTCATTCTTACCCCCTTTGCAGACTGACAATGAATCTTTGGGAAAAATCACTGGGCCTAAACATACAATTACAATCCCAGTTTGTTCCAGGCAAAGACAATGTTCTGGCGGACAGTCTAAGCAGGAATTTCCTAGACCCCCACGAATGGAGGCTACATCCAGACATCTTCCTATGACTCACCTCGACATGGGGCAGGCCGGACGTAGACCTATTTGCCTCCCACCTCAATCATCACTTACAAAAGTTCTGCTCAAGGACATATCATCCACAAGCATGGAAAACAGATGCCCTCTCATTCAACTGGAGCACCCTGATAATTTATGCATTTCCACCTCTACCACTGATGACCACAGTGTTATTAAAGATCAAAGCAGACAAGCCGAAGGGGATCCTAATAGCTCCAGACTGGCCAAGACAACACTGGTACCCACTACTACGGAGCATATGTCACAACAAAACTTGGGCCCTTCCACAATGGCCCCAACTTCTGACTCAACACAACTTCAGGACAGTTCATCCCAACATCCAGACGCTACAGCTGACAGCTTGGGAAATCCCATAAATAACCTTGATTTACCTCTCTCCAAGGAAGTTCAGCGGATATTAACAGAAGCCCGCAGACCATCCACCAGAAAAGTTTACTCAGCCAAATGGAAGAGATTCAGCATTTGGAATACCAACAACGGTCATGATGCCTCATTTTTGAGCATTCCTCTCATCCTGGAATACTTGGCAGATATGCTGCATAAAGGACTTTCATTCTCTTCCATAAAAATTCATGCTTCAGCTATATCAGCTAGATACAACAGTGACCCACCTGTGTTTTCACATCCTTTGTTAAGGCAATTTCTTAGAGGAATCAAGAATATAAAGCCCCCAAGAAAGGCACCAGTACCAGCTTGGGACCTCAATTTTGTTCTAGAAAAATTGACTTTACCTCCCTTCGAGCCAGCAGCTTCTGTGGATTTACAATTTCTTTCCTGGAAGACAGCTTTCCTGTTGGCCATTACCTCAGCAAGAAGGGTTTCGGAATTACAGGCCTTAATGGCAATACCACCGTTCATAACCTTTCACAGAGACAGGGTCTCCTTACGAACCAACCCTACCTTTCTGCCAAAAGTGGTATCTAGGGTTGCCTTAAATCAAACAATTCACCTGCCTACTTTCCTTCCTAATCCTGAGAACAAAGGGGAAAGACTGTTGCATACCTTGGACATACACAGACAGCTTCGCTACTACCTAGACAAAACCAAGACCAGTAGGAAGTATGACCAGCTTTTTGTAGCTTACGCCCCTGCAGTACAAGGAAAAGCAATTTCTAAACAGACAATTTCAAAATGGATTGGACATTGCATCAGATTCTGTTATTCCTTTCATGGAAAGAGTGTGCCTGCCAATGTCAGACCACACTCCACCAGAGCTACAGCCACCTCTACAGCCTTCTTAAGAGGGGTGCCTACAAAAGACATTCTAGAAGCTGCTACATGGAGCTCTGTACATACATTTTCCAAGCACTACAACCTCCCTTTATATTCCAGATCCAGAGCAGGCTTTGCTTCGGCAGTCCTGCAGGGACTGATAGCTACACCATCCCTTTCTTAGAGCATACCACCTCCCCCAGCTAAGCTTTGGTATTCAACCCATATGTTATGACTGCAGTTGCATTCTTGAAGGACATAGTACAGTTTTGTACCTACCATAAATGTAGATGTCCGATAGATATGCAACTGCAGTCGGGTTTTCCCTCCCTCCATCCCCTCTATGCCTTGGGTCCACTCCTCTCCCTGTTATCCTTAGCTGGGGATATCTGTTATGGTGTATCTGTTTATTGCTTATTTGTTGCCTGGAAACCTATTTTTGTCTTCCAATTTGATTACAGCCTTCCTTAGAGGGCACCTGGCATCTGGGGCAAGAAACACTGAAGAAGATGGCGTCGGCTGATGCTTATATACTCCAGCCGCCCTGACGTCGGAGAGAAATGCGACATCAGCCGACGTCGGACCCAGACTTTGGAATCCGTCCGACCCAGACTTTGGAATCCGTCCGACCGAGGGCTGCCTGAGGCAGGACAACCCATATGTTATGACTGCAGTTGCATATCTATCGGACATCTACATTTATGGTAGGTACAAAACTGTACTTTATGTTTGATCAGATGTTAATTTTCAAAACTAACCTCTGAACTACAGGGATGTGCCCATGCTCAGTCAGCTGTGATACAAACAGCAGACAGTAACCACCACCCCAGAAATGATTTATTTCAGGCTTTCTGCTGTCTGTAATATTAGAAGAGGCTACAATGTAGCAATACTGTCTGTGAAAGACATTAAAGTCACAGATACTCACATTTTTTCTTGCTGTTTCCTTTCATCATCTAAATTAAATCCTGAAGTCTTTAAAAGAGCCATAACAAGGTAAGGCAAAGGAGGTAGCTGCACCAGGCACAAACTGTTAGGAGGTGCAGTCAGCACTGCAGAAGCAGTACTGATTGGTCCCATACAGGCAATGCATGCATCTTGTTAGCAGCTGTGATCACATTTTGGGCCTCTTAAGAGTGATTGCTTTTCATAGACTGCTTGTAGGGAATGATCAGCAATTATAGTTCATTAACTTATAACGTGACAAGTAGGACATGCGCTGTGAGAAACTGTGTACTCATGCTGTAAGTTACAAGCAGTTGTTGCTAGGCAGTGGTGATTAGAGTTTGGTCAGTCACTTCCCCTAACAGCTTGCTCCCAGAGTATTCAGCTTACTGTAAGGGTGCACATTTAGCAGAGTATAAGAATTGCCAGTCTCTTCCAGTATTACTTACAGACTTGCAAGCCAAGGAATATTCTGCAAGTTTTACATAGTTCCTGTCTTGCCCTTGTCAGTGTGTATGTTTGTGTGTGTGTGTGTGTGTGTTGGGGATAGGAAGGAGCATGAAGACTTGTTTTGGGTCCCCAACTCTGGAGGACATTTTTTCTTTCTTCTTTTTTCAAGGTGGGACATCATTTGGCCTGACTACAGCTCTGTTTCATAAAATACTGATTTGTTCATTGGGCTGACTGCCATGGTGATTTCCATTTATTGTTTTTAATGTTAACTTGAGAAGGAAGGTGTCATATAGGAGGCAGTTTGACTTGACCTTTACAAATTATTGAAATGGTAAGAGATAGTTTTGGAATCTGTAATTTCTTAACGGTTTTACATTAAGTATTTTGCCGGTTTACATTGGCTGACTGGCACACAAGAAGTTTTCCTGTCTTTGATGCTGGTGTCCTGAGTTTCAGTAGTGAAACTTGTGTGCCAGTGAGAGGATGACTGGCTGTATTCACTGCAACTTCTTATGAAAGGGTGTGCAGAAATTCCCTGCTTGGCTGTATCCTACAGTGGATATAAAAAGTGCACACACCCCTGTTAAAATGCCAGGTTTTTGTGATATAAAAAATTAGACCACAATAAATCATTTCAAAACTTTTCCCACTTTTAATGTGACCTATAACCTGTACAATTCAGTTGAAAAACAAACAATTTTTTTAGGGTAAACATATAAAAAATAAAAAACGTACAATAAGCTGGTTGCACAAGTGTGCACACCCTTAAACTGATACTTTGTTGAAGCACCTTTTGATTTAATTACAACATGCAGTCTTCTTGCGTAGGAGTCTGTCAGCATGCACATCTTGACTTGGCAGTATTTGCCCACTCTTCCTTGCAAAAGTGCTCCAAATCTGTCAGATTGTGAGGGCATTTCTTGTGCACAGCCCTCTTCAGGTCACCCCACAGATTTTCTGTTGGATTTATTTCTGGGCTCTGGCTGGGCCATTCCAAAACTTTAATTTTCTTCTGGGGAAGCCATTCTTTTGTTGATTTGGATGTATGTTTTGGGTCATTGTCGTGTTGAAAGGTGAAATTCCTCTTCCTCTTCAGCTTTCTAGCAGACGCCTGAAGGTTTTGGGCCAAAATTGACTGGTATTTGGAACTGTTCATAATTCCCTCCACCTTGACTAAAGCCACAGTTCCAGCTGAAGAAAAGCAACCCCAAAGCATGATACTGCCACCACCATGCTTCACCGTGGGGATGGTGTTCTTTTGGTGATGCGAAGTGTTGTTTTTACACCAAATATACCTTTTGGAATTGTGGCCAAAATGTTCAACCTTGGTCTCATCAGACAATGACACATTTTCCCACATGATTTTGGGAGACTTGATGTATTGTTTTACAAATTTTAGCAGGGCCTGGATGTTTTTCTGTGTAAGAAAAGACTTCCATCCTGCAACCCTACCCCATAGCCCAGACATATGGAGAATACGGGAGATTGTTGCCACATGTAGTACACAACCAGTACTCGCCAGAAATCAGAAATTCCTGCAGCTACTTCAGTGTTGCTGTAGGTCTCTTGGCAACCTCCCTGACCAGTTTTTGTCTTGTCTTTTCATCGGTTTTTGAGGTACGTCCAGTTCTTTGCAGCCTCACTGTTCTCTGATATTTTCTCCACTTTTTGATGAATGTCTTCACTGTGTTCCATGGTATATCCAATGCTGTGGAATTTTTTTGTACCCTTCTTCTGACTGATACCTTTCAACAATGAGATCCCTTTGATGCTTTGTAAGCTGTCTGGGAACCATGGCTTTTGCTGTAGCAGACAACTGAATAAATGTCAGGAAAATCCTAGAAGGACAGCTGAACTTTATTTTGGGTTAATTAGAGTCTCTTTAATTGATGGCAGATGTGTACCCAGGAAGACTGAATGCTGTAATTAAATCAAAAGGTGATTCAACAAAGTAATAGTTTATGGGTGTGCTCACTTATGCAACCAGCTTATTGTACACTTTTTTAATATATTTTTCCCCTGACAGATTTGTTTGTTTTTCATTTGAATTGTACAGGTCACACTAAAGGTGGGAAAAGTTTTGAAATGATTTATTGTGGTCTCATTTTTTTATGTCACAAAAATCTGGAATTTTAACAGGGGTGTATATACTTTTTATATCCACTGTATATTGGATCTGAAGACTGGAGCTGTATCTCAGGCAGTAAAAATGGAATTAGTACAGGTCAATTGCCTGCATGAATGTGAACATGGTTGTACATGGGTCACACTGATGTCTTTGAACATTGCTTGTAGAGGATCTGGATGGATCCTTACTTGGATACCTTTATGTCCTTTTTTTCTTTGCTGGGGGATTGAGAAGTGGCAGTGGAATATTACATATAGTAAATGGTAGGGGGAAGTAACAGAAAGAGACTGGAAATAAAAAGTCTTGCTTGGTTTTGTCTGCCATCCTCAAAGTATTTCTCTGTGTATTCTGATGCTGTTTTATCTTCTCAATCTGAGATGATTTTGTTATTATCTTTCGATCTTGTTAAGTGAAAAGATATGTTTTAAAACATTTTGAGGAGTATTTTATTAGATTTGCAAGTGTTAGTGTTTTGTATTGTTTGAAATATAGTTTCTGAGGGATCATTACTTGCAGCAATGGCTGTTTTTTTATGTTGCACAGTCTGTTGTTATGCAGCTATTTTTGGGATACTGTGCCTTTAAGAACTACTGTGCATTAAGAAGAGTAGAAGAGACCCATAAGTCTGACTAGTCTCATATGCAAAGCCTTTGAAAGAATTATCACAGAAATGCTAAACAAGGAAGTAGGAAACCTTCAGACACTGAATCAGCCCAGTTTGAGTTCATCAAGGGCAGGTCTTGCCTGCTCAACCTTGCAGACTTCTTTGAGAAGGTCACCAAAACAATAGATGAGGGTAAAATGGCACCTACTGCTTGCCTTGACCTGGCCAAAGCATTCAACACAATACTACATTCGGGCACTGTAGACAAACTCACAAAATTAGGTAAAGCCCCTATGTCACCCACTGGATAGCCTTGATAGGACCCAAGGAGTTAGCATAGGGCAATCTACCTCTACAGAAAGGTCAATCACTAACAGAGTTTCTCAAGATTCAGTGCTGAGACCTCTCCTTTTTGACATTCATCTCTGAAGCCATGGCCAATGTCAGGAGGCTCTGGCTGACCAGGTTTGCAGGTGATTAGAAAGTAGGCACAGTTATAGAATTCCCCAAATACACAAATACCCTTTTAAGAAGGCCTGACTCAGACCAGTAACATTTGCCAGACAACGATCTAAAACTCAGTGCAAGAAATGCATAATAATATCCTTTGGGAAGATAAAAAAGCTACAAATAAAAATAAATAAATAAACAAAAGATAAATAAATTAATTAATAATTAATAAACTCTACAACAGAAGGAAGAAACTGTTGCAGAAAAAGGTGAAGTCCCAAGACTGGAAAATTTCCTTTATTAATCTCAACAAAAAGTTGAGATCCCTCATCAAAACCTCCAAAGCCAGTTATGAAGGCAGAATTGCGGCAGACACTAAAAACAACCACAAAGCCTTCTTTAGTTATATCAAGACTCTCCATGGCAGTACTCAGATTTGCTCTGAGTTACTACACAATGGTACCGCCTATACTGAGCCAACAGATATTGCCAACATACTGGCTGAGAGATTCAGTGCCAACTTTACCCCTCTCCCCCCCAAAGGACTAATCTGAATAGCAGAAGAATGCCAGGCACCCTGCGTTACTGCAGCACAGGTTAAAGCTGCATTGTCTAAGGCCAAGAATACAGCTTCCATGGGACCCGACAATATCCCTGGTTGTGTTCTACATGAATTACAAAGTGAACTGGCACCACATCTGTGTGCTTTGTTCACTTACAACCTCACCTCAGGCTTTGTTCCTACCGAATGGCGTACTGCTACAGTCATCCCTCTCCATAAAGGAGGAGCAACTACAGACCCTGGAAATTATCGCCCCATTAGCCTGACAAGTCTGATATGTAAGGCTATGGATCATCATGGACCTAATTAACAAGGATATAAGGAATCTCAAAACTGTAGATCCCATGCAATTTGGTTTTGTGAAAGGTAGATCATGCCTGCTGAACCTGGTTGACTTCTTTGAGTCAGTCACCAGAGTGGTGGATAAAGGTAAGGCAGTTCATACAGCCTACCTCGATCTGGCCAAGGCCTTTGATACCATTCCTCACTCAGGAATTATTGATAAACTCACCAAACTAGGATCAACCCCTGTATCGTTAGGTGGGTTGCAAATTAGCTCACAGATAGAACACACAGTGTGAAAGTAGCAGACTCCCAAGTCAGGCTGCCGACCAGTCATGAGTGGAGTCCCACAGGGATCGGTCCTGGGTCCTCTCCTGTTTGGTATCTACTTCTCAGAAGTCCAGGCCAACATGGAGGGACTCTGGCTGACCAAATTCACAGATGAATGGAAGCTGGGAGTCATTATTAACTCCCCAAGTGATGCAGACATCCTACAGAAAGGCCTCACTGAGACCAATGACTGGTGTCAAAACCATGGCCTTAAGCTTAATGTCAAAAAATGCATCATCATCCCCATTGGGAAAAACTCAGTTCCCACTAATTACCACATCGATGGGAGCCCACTGAACACTGGGACATTATAAGAGTTCTGGGGACACAGGTTGACAGCAACCTCTCCTTCGACCACCACATTGCCACTGTGGTCAGAAAGTCCTTCTGTGTGTCACATCTCATTACCAAGGGTTTTGCATCCAGGAAGAAATTGGTCATCATTTCTCTCTACTCTTCCCTCATTAGACCAATCATAGAGTATAATGCCCCATTTGGCATGTACCTCACTAGACATCTGCAACAGCTGGAGAGGCCACAAAAGTACCTCACAGAGAGGATTCTAGGCCTTAAACATATGTCCTACATGGACAGACTCAAATAAACTCCAGCTATTCTCTGTCTCATATCGTCTACTAAGAGGTGGTCTCTACTTGATTTACAAAGCCATATCTGACCCATCTCTGTTAAAAATGCTACATCTAAAGAAATCCCAATCCCACCGCACCACACGTTCCAGAGATCTCAACCTCATTACCACAATCAGCAGAACATGCTGGAGGGACAGGTTCATAACCCAGAGACTGCCCATGCTCTGAAATAGACTTCCCATACATGTCAAGCAGAGCACCTCACTAGACAAGAGAAGTCTTGATGAGTGGATGGGAAATAGAAAGTTCACCCCGGGGATCACTCCAGTGGCTCTGCTTGATAGAGGCACTGGGAACTAATGACGGGCAGTGCACTGCCAGGGCACTTCTATGGGCTAGACTTGTAAAGGCCCCAGGGCCATTAGCCTAGTACACACCTATGAACCTATAAGATGGCTGTCCCTGGAAACTTACACATTGATAATACACCCCTAACAACAGACCCAGTGGTCAGAGATTTGAAAAAGCAAGTAGTTGGTTACTTGGTCTTTGGCCATCCTGTGTCTGTGGTGTAAGGAAATCATTCTGTGTTGCACAATTTATAGGCAAGGGTATGGCATTTAGGTCCAAGGATGTCATTTTTTCACTGTACTGGCTCTCATCGGTACAATACCCCCCTTTAGTATGCACCTGGCCAGGCATATACAACAACTGAAGTATCAACAAAGGTTCCTCATGAAAAGAATACAGGACATGACATGTCCTACGCAACCATCTGAAAGCCCTAGCCGTGTGACTGGTCTCCTACAGACTGCTGAGAGGCAATCTGTGTCTGGCCTACAAAGCATCCTTGATTCCAATGTGATGAGCATGTTGTACATCCACAAAACAAAGGGCATAAGAATTACCTGATCTAGGGACCAAAACCTTATTTACAACTTAAATAAGACATGTTGGAGGGATAGGTATGTATCTCAGAGACTACCCCTTCTCTGAAACAGGCATCCCATCCATGTAAAGCAGAGTTCTTTCATAATACAATTTAAATGTAACTTTGGACCGGGGGATGGAGAATCAGAATTTTACTCCTGGTCTGGCAGCTATGTCTCTATTAGAGAGAGGCAGTCTATAAATGCTTGACCATCCATTGCCCAAGACTACATACACCCTTAAAATAATTCTAAGGTATCAAAACTTATCAGGTACATTTGTGAAGCATGCCTAGGCTTAAAAAGCCCCCCTCCCAGATAATTAGCCTAGTAATCACATCTGAACCTGTCCACGTATTGTTTAGTTAGTTATGATTGTAATTGTTTTGTGCCTTTGCTTGGACATCAGGCCTGTCTTTCCATCCTTCTTTGCAAGTAATTGCTTTTTTATGTATTTCTTTGGATATGTGCTATGTATTTCTGGCTTGTGTACTTGAAGCATAGTAAACTGTTAGCTGAACACAAATGCATAAGAGCCCTATATTTTTTTTCTTGAAAAAAAAAAAAAAAAAAAGTTATCTTCCTTGTATTGCTCTTGCTGCATTAAAAAGTCATACAAAGTGAAGAGGGAACTGGGAAAAACATTTAAGATTCACCTGTAGAAAGTGCTTGCTGACTAGCAGGATTCCTAGAATATCGATTCCCATGAATTTGACAGCCTGCTTAGTAAAGCACCCTTTAGGCCTCTCTTCACTAAAATATAGTGACTTTTTACTCTTTCTTTTTTGCATACTCTAGTAATAATCCCTGAGATATGCATTTTGATTTTAATTAGTTTTGATTGTTGAAACTGCAAGTACGATGTATTCTGAAAAACAATTGAAAATTGTGTACATACACACACACACACACACACACACACACACACACACACACACACACACACACACACACGTACACACACACACGCACACATATCTCTATCTCTGACTCTATCTGTTTAACTCTATTCTACTTCCCACCTCTATAGGTGTACCACAAGGCTCAATACTCGGCCCACTACTTTTTTCTATCTTTACTAATAATCTGCATACCTCCACCAAACATGCATCACTTATTCAATATACAGATGATTCAATGGTAATCTGCTCTGCCCCAACTCTTGTCACTCTACATCAACTTACTCAGGATTCATTCAGCTCCATGGAGTGTTGGATTACTGATATTCAACTCCTACTAAACCCTAACAAGACTCAACTGCTAATTTTCAGCCCCATTAAATCCAAACCTACGCCTCTTTCCTTTACCATAATTTCCAACAATGGCACCACCATTTCTCCTTCTACGCATACAAAACTCCTTGGTGTAGAAATTGACAAAAGCCTATTCTTTGATGTCCATATTTCTCAAACTATCAAAAAAGTTCATAAAAAAATGAGTACTCTATATAGACACTAAAACTTCCTCTCTGATCAGGCAGAATCACCGTAGCCCAAACTCACCTACTAGCTACACTTTTGTTTGCTGTACCTATTCTCACCCTGACTATAAAACAGAAGCTTGATAATCTTGAATCATGCTTTAACAAAATAGGCAAGTTTGCTTATAACTCTGCCCTCAAAACCCATCCCTGCCAAGCTCAAAGAAACCTGCTGGCTAGAACTTCCTCAACTACTCAGTTACCACCAGTTAGAAACTACTTATAACATCTTGAAATACCCAGACAAGGCCCCATCCCTCAACCAACTCCTCACTCTCTGCAAACCAAATTGTCCTCTACGGTCTACTTACAAAATACTACTATGTATATCTAAAGCTAACAATAATGCAGGGAAAGTATTATATTCACATATGATAGCAAAAACCTGGAATAACCTCCCATCTTCACTAACTTCTGCATCCTCTATTATTAGCTTCAAAAAGTCACTCAAAGGACATCTTATTAACACCTGGCAATGTCCTTGCATTACTTAAAAGCTCATTCTCCCGTTCTTCACCATCCCTCCTATACAGTACTCCTACTGGCAACCATACTAAATTACCACAGCTATAATTACTCTACCCCCAGTACACATTTCTTTTGCTAACCATAACATAACTTACTGCATGTGTTGTAAAAACTACATCTGACTGTTTTATTCGTTGCTTACCTTGATGTTACTTACTGCATTTGTTGTAATAACTATATCTGACTGTATTATACTACTGTCTATTGTTTATCTTTTCATTTGTTTCTGCTTGGCAAACCAGATTAAGTAAATGGAGAGCTAGCTCTCAATTGTTAGAAAATGATGCCAGTCTGAAACCATTGTATTATCATTTTTCTATTTATGTTTATTGTTAATAAATGGAGCTTTTCTCCCCAGGCCTCCACTGTAAATGGACCTGGTCCAGTCAGACTATCCTGGTAAACAAATGTAAAATAAAAATAATAAAAAATATATATATATATATATATATATATATATATATATATATATATATATATATGTATATAAAATATATATCTACAGGTTTACTATTGTATGAGTGATTGAACAAGTTTTGAATTCTGGAATAATGTGACCATAAGATCATAAGCCAAAAATGTCAAGGACTGCAGGAAGGAATAGCCATACTTTTTCCCTTCTAGACCCATGTTAGCACTTCTTTCTGTGTTCATGCAGGTCAGGAGGTTCTGTATTTGAGATTGTTTGCTTCTGTGGTCCTCTTCACTTTTGGCTTATGATGTTGTGGTCCTCTTCATTTTCGGCTTATGATCTTGTAGTCATGTTATTCTAGAATTCAAAATTGTTTCAGTCGGTCATACCATAGTAAACCTACATTGTGTGTGTGTGTGTGTGTGTGTGTGTGTGTGTGTGTGTGTGTGTGTAGATATATTTCTATGTATCTAAGATATATATATATATATATATATATATGTATATATATATATATATATATATATATATATATATATGTACACATCTAATATATATCTATGTCTGTATATCTATATCTGTATATATATATATATATATATATATATATATATATATATATATATATATACACATACATATATATATAGATCCCCTAGGATCGAAATTTCAGAAAGCCGAAACCCATATGGCCGAGACCATATGATCGACTTTTGAAATTTTGGTCATACAATACAGGCATCTCCGTAGAGTGCGGAATGGGAAGATTCCCATCTTCTACACTGTAGTGTGATCTTGGAGTTGGTATATTTAAATTGCATGGGGTATGGGGGGCACAGCCCCCCCACGGGGGGTGCAGGGGGGGTTGCCCCCCTGCTAGCAACATAAGTTTTCATGTTTTTTTTTTTTTACATGTTCGAAATTTCAAAAGTCGAACATATAGTCTCACCCACATGGGTTTTGGCTCAATCATGTATAGTAGACCTATATATATATATATATATATATATATATATATGGTTTCCTATGAAATCGTCGAATTGCCATTACGTCGAGTCTGAGAACATCGAGACTACTACATCGAAATTTGAAAACATCGAAAATCAAAACCGTCGGATTTCAAAACATCGAAATGAAAAACAAACACACCCATTAAGTCTGTATAGGTACGTATGGTAAATTAAAAATAATGTCCGTTAATCTTAGATATACCCTTAATATCCGTATTTTGAACTAGTACAGTAACAGCAACAGTCTCTTCATAACGCAGACGTTTTCATTAAATATCCAAATAGTGTTTTATCACACTGCAAAGAAAAACGTGCATTGCCACATCAAAGTTATCCACTTGAAGTTGACAGTTATATATTATAAACAAACGAAAAGTACACCTGAACACGGCGTTTCTGACAAACTTTTAAGTCAAACGTTCACCACAAGCATTATATACATATTTACAAACGTTTCAGTAGACCTCTATTTACAACTTCAGCAATCCAGCAATAGCATGCAAATATCCCAAAGTATCGTATGACTCCTTACTTTGTAGTACCATTTGCAAACGCTGTTCCCGTAGAAGTGCCTTCCTTCTCTTTGGTGATGGAGGAAACCCTCCTTCCATACGAAGACGTACTTCCTCAACTCTGTTTTTTTCCCGGGCCAAAGTGCACAATAGAACACATAAATCGGTAGCACGAGTGCCCAATAGGCACTTCAAACGATGATGCCATCCTTCAGTACTATTTTGAGTACGAGGAAGACATTCCAAATTCAGTTGTGAAACATTCCAGAATTCCTTGGGAAACAGGGGAGGAAATCGTATATATGCTGAACTCCTAGTTGCGAACTTCCTTGGCTTACCTAACAGATACCACTCTGTGAAGTATTTCAGTAAGGGTTGTCCCTCTTCAGGGAATGAGTCTCTCAAAACATGAAAGCTGGATAGTACATCTTCTTCATTTAAAAATGACAGTGCAATTAGAGATTTAACACATATCTGAAAGTGCTGACATCCATTATACAATTCAGCCAATCCTAAATTTTGTAATTTACGCCATATGTTTTGGCTGAAATGAAACAGACATCCCTTAGGAATTATACCATTCAGATTCATTCGTAAACTTTTAATAGCGGCTATTTCAAAGTCGCATAGAACAAACTTCACAGCAGGTACAATCTTAAGCTCAGACAACATAGCCAATATACAATGCCACATAACGTTATAGCTTTTTAAAGACTTCCTAGTCATTAGTGCATACAACAATGGAAGAGTTCTACTATTAGAACCGAATGACACGAGTCCGTGCAAACTATACAGCTGTCTACAAATTACTCCCTTATAGAAAAATGTTCCATCCACTAACCATATTTTGCATTTGCTCAAGTCAGACATGTTTTTCACTGTAGTAAGTACGAGAACTGTCAACTCTATAGATTCATCTACAAATCTTTTGCTGATGAAACAACCTTCCTTTAACTCAAATCTGGATATGTCAATGTTAGAAAGTGTAACAGAATTGCTACTTGACCCTGCACTGTGTATTCGTCGGACTCTTCTCACTTGTTGTAATAATGCTTTACGACTAGGTAGACTTGTAATGCTATTTAAACTAGTAGTAGCCATAACATCATCTACTATTAAACATGGTGTGTCACGGGACATTAGAGCCTTTTCTTTCAAATAAGTGCACATCTCATAACGCTGTACCACTGCTGGATCTCCAGTATGGCTATGGGGATTACTTTTACATAACTTTTCATCATCAGACAAAGAGAGTGTTACACAACGTCCTTTACACTTGTTAACATGTTTCTGCTTGCAACACCAATATCTTTTAACATTTACAGCTCGCTCTAGATTATATACAAATCCATCTATAGTAAGTATATCCTTGTTTCGCTGAGATTTGCTAACTGTGTACAACGTACCTATTACACAAGGAGAATATGTTAATTGTTCCGCCATTGCACTTTGACGTTCAGTAACTGATTTGAACACCTGTTAAATGCCTGCAGATACCGGATATGAAGTGCGTTGTTTATTCTATTTAGGTTACACTAAGTAGAATGTATATTTATGAATGGTACAGGATTGACAAGAATATACCAATATTATGTTCTTACGTTAATCTCGACATTCTAAAAATCGAAGATTTTTATTTTCGCTGATTTTACTTGTCGATGTAGTAGTCTCGATGTTCTCAGACTCGACGTAATGGCAATTCGACGGTTTCATAGGAAACCATATATATATATATATATATATATATATATATATATATATATATATATGGGTCTACTGCTTTTGGTCGAATTACACTTGGTCTAAAATGATTTCAGGCAGCCCACTTCATTGAAAGCTCATTTGGTTGAATTACATTTGGTCGAAAATGGAGTATAGCCCCTGCCCTACTGCAGTGCGACCCTGGAGTGAGAATATAAAGTTGGGGGGGTGGGGGGGCCACAGCCCCCCACATTTTGCATCTAGTTTTTACTGACATTATATGTTTCATTGTATTTTTAATGGAAACACATGTATATAATAGTGCATAAACTGCATTTATGTAGGGGGCTATGCCCCCCACCTCTCCCTTACTTTATATTCTCACTCCAGGGTCGCACTGCAGTGAGGCAGGGGCTATATTCCATTTTCGACCAAATGTAATTTGACCAAATGGGTTTTCAGTGAAATGCATTTTCGGTGAAGTGGGCTGCCTGAAGTCATTTTCGACCAAATGTAATTTGACCAAAACTAGTAGATCCATATATATATATATATATATATATATATATATATATATATATATATATATATATATATATATATATGTATAGATATATATATATATATGTGTGTGTGTGTGTGTGTATAGGGGTCTACTTCTAAATTTCAGACTTTCAAAATGTCGACTTTCTTATGGTCAAGACCATAAGATTAAAGTTTTGAAACTTAGAAATTTAAGCAAAAAAAAATAATAAAAGCAAAAAAATCTTTGTTATTACATTTTTGCAGGGGGGGGCAATTCCCCCTTCTTCCTCCACACCCCCTGTTAATTAAATCTCCCAACTCCGATATCATACTGCAGTGAGGAAAATGGTAAATATACTGTTCTGCTCTGCCCTGCAATCTCCATTTAAAGAGTTTGAAGTTTCAAAACTTCGATCTTATGGTCTCGACCATAAGAAAGTAGACGTTTTGAAACTTTGAAATTTAGAAGTAGACCTATATATATATATATATATATATATATATATATATATATATATATATATATATATATATATATATATATATATATATATATATATATATATATATATCTCTATATCTATAGTTTCACTTTATAATCTCGAAGTGCTGAAATGTCGAATTTCAGTGTTTCAAGACTATAGTCGAAAGTGCAGTTACATGAAACTGCATAATAGCGAATGCCGAAATGTAGCATTCGCCGTTGTGTGTTTGTGTACGTGACATGTGGTCCGGTTTGTGGATTTAGCTAGGGTTTGAGGTAAGTGGAGTTTTTGTAAGGGTATTGGGTGGGGATTTTGGTGTGTGTGAGTGTGTGTAGTGGTGAGTTTTATGTGTTTGTGTGTTTAATGCAAACTCGGAGTTAGCATATATAAGTAGGGGGGGAGGGGGGGGGTGCAGCCCCACATGGGGGGGTGCAGTGGGGCTTGCCCCCCGTCTTTTAGATAGTTTGTTTTTGTGTGTGTTAGTTTTGTTGTATTTGTGTGTGTTGTTTTTTTTTTTTTTTTGCAGTTTTGGCAGGTAGGTGTATTTGTGTTTGTGTGGTGTAGTGTTTTGTTTATGTAATGTTCGTGGTTTGGAATTTTGCAGTTTTAAAGTTTCGGGTTTTTGATTTTTCGGCGTTATAATCTCGAGATACTGAAATTCGATATTTCAGTATTTCAAGATTATAAAGTGAATCCATATACATATATATATATATATATATATATATATATATATATATATATATATTACTGTATAAAGGATTGAAAAGTGGCAGTGATGTTCTTTTGTGTACACGAAATATATATATATATATATATATATATATATATATATATATATTACACACACACATATATATATATAAAATTTATTTATTTACATTTGTTGACCGGGAATGTCCGACTGGACGCAGGTCCATTTTCAGCGGAGGCCCGGGGAGAAAAGCTCCACATATTAAAATATTACAGACATAGTTACAGATGAAGAATCCTGGCAATTAAAATATTACAAACATAGTTACTAATGAAGAACATAGTATGTTCAGTAGATAACTAGCATCTGTTCTATCCACAAAGTCATAGCAGATATTAACAATTGTTACAATAAGAAGTTACTGCCATATAATAAGTAGATAGGCATGGAAGTATCAGAGCTTGCTGTAATCAAAGGTAGTTTGTGGGGTGGAAGAGAGGTAGAGGGTAGATGGAGTGGAAGAAGTTAGAGGAGAGAGTTACAAGGGCATAGCTAGCATGTTTTTAGGTGCACTTTAAGTAAAGCTTTGAAGTGGGTGCATGATGGTAGAGAGGTTATTGTCGGGGAGAGGTGTTCCATAATTTGGCTATAGCACTGAAGAATAGTGCTTCTCCAGCATTGTTATTGGCTCTAGTAACCTGTGATTGATTTTTGTTGTTGAATCGTAGTGGTCTGATGGTGAGATAGGGTTGAAGTAGATACTGGAGGGATGGGACCTTTAGAGGATGGTTAACTAGTTTGTGGACGAGTGTGAGTTGATACCATTGAAGGAGGTGAGGGAGTTCTAGCCAGCCTAGTTCAGTAAGTGAGAGACAGTGGTGACTGTGGTAGGATGCCCCGGTGGCGAATTTGGCGATTTTGTTGTAGCAGGTCCCGAGTTTATTTAGATCGCATTGCCTTAGGTTGGTATATATTGGAGAGGCATAAAGTAGGGTGGAGATAAGGTGCGAATTTGCAACTGAAATCCTAGCTGCTTTGGTGAGGAGTTGCTTATTTGTGTATAAGGCTCCTAGTTTTTGGTGGACTTTGTCTATGGTCATGGATATGTGAATGTCAAATTTGAGATTGTTGTCTATTTCAACTCCTAGCAATTTGGTGTGATCTGTTGGGTGGATAGTGGTGTTGTCTTTTGCTGTGATGTTAAAAGTCAGAGTTGTTTTGAGTATGTTTGGGGGGTTCGAAGATGAGGAGTTTAGTTTTGTTTGGATTGAGTATTAACTGGGCATCGGATAGCCAAGTTTCAACAGAGGAAAAGGCATCCTGTGTGACCTTTTGCAGTTCGGGTAGGGACTGGGCTGAGCAGATGATGGTTGAGTCATCTGCATATTGTATGAGTGTGCCATGTTTGGTGGCAGAGGCTCGATTGTTGGTGAAAATAGAGAAGAGTAGGGGTCCAAGGATGGATCCTTGGGGAACACCAATAGAGACAGGTAGTTGGGGAGATATGTCATTTTGCCATACAACAGATTGCTGGCAGTCAGACAGGTAACTCTGAAACCAGTTGGTGACTGATTGTGAGAAGGATAGGTTATTGAGGATGGAGATAAGTTTTTTTGTGTGGGACCATGTCAAATGCTTTAGATAGGTGTAGGAAAGTAGCAGAGGAGAGATAGCCACTGTTTTTATGGTGAAGGATAGTGTTAGTAAAGGAGAGTAAGGCAGTGGTGGTGCTATGGTGTGGTCGGAAATCATGTTGAGTATTAGAAAGGAGGTTGTTAGTAAGGAGGTAGTCTGAGATATATATCTTATAACATATAGATAGATAGATAGCTATAGATATAGTGTTTGTAAAGGATTGAAAAGCATTTTCTGGTTCATCTTTTTCTTGGTTGAAAAAAGTGAAGTTTCTACATTTGTGCATTCCCCCTTATTCATTTATTTAAAGCTTTTGCTTTTCCACAAAGTAATGAAAAGTAACTGAGCTTTAATTTCGTTGCTTTTTACTGACACTGACTTTGCACTATGAAACAGCAGTAAGCTTGTGGGATGGGTTACCTGGTAAAATTAAAGATGGAATAAAATCTCATTTTTAAAGTGTCATTGGTTGCACATATGTAAATAAGAATGGGTGTTTTTACTTTGAGAATCATGCAGATCTAATGACTCTCGCTGTGTGTATGTATCTGTATGCAAACCATGTTTTAAAAGTTTTGTTTTAAATTTTGTTTTTCTGATGTACATTGCCGATGCTACTGATGTATCTTCATTAGGGCTGTTAATAAAACCAGTTTTTACAGAGGTTAAAATTGGTAGCGGTACAGGTCTTGATTCCCCCAGACCTCATTTACCTACTATATGACATTCAGCATTTCACATAACCAGATATTGCTGCCAGGTCACCCCTGAAAAGGGACTGTGTGTCCAGTGGGTCTACCTGATTAATGAATAAATGGGTATTATAATTATTATTATTGTTAGATTAGCCAGCATGTACCCTGCTGTCTTTTCACAAAAAATACAACCACTAACCACAAAAAGCACTTCACCTCACGAAAAACATCAGATGTTATGTGATCCTATCTCGCCTACATTCTGAACTGATGGAGAAATCGGTTCGGGCCCGATCGGTATCCTCTAGGTCATCCAAGATGTCTGATTCGGACATCGACAGGGTGCTCCTTCGACTCTTCCAGTCGCCAGTGTTCCAAAAGCTAGTTTCGGCTCCAGCCCATTTGGCTTCGGAGCCGATGGTCCACTCCCCTACTGTGGATCCCTCGGCTCCAACTCAGCACGCTTATGCTATAGAGCGAGGCCTCTAATTGGCTGAGCTATCTTTATCCCAGGATGCACCACCACTAATCCCCCAGATCTTGTTTTTCCGCATTCATGCACACATGCACAACTTGGTTATATAACATTGTTAGATGTTTCAAGATGAAACAACAGGATTCGGACCTTCTGATATCCTCTGATCTCCAAGGAAGGGGGAAGGAGGGTGGGTTATTAGGAATGTAGGCGAGATGGATCCCAAACATCTGAAGTTATGGTGAGTACATAACTAAAAGATGTTATGTGATCCTATCTCGCCTACATTCTGAACTGATGGGACAGCGTCCCTAGCACCTAAATCCCGGGTGGCTCATTGGAAAACACTCCTGAGCACTGTGGAACCAAATGAAGCTCGTCCTCTAGATGCCACATCTAATTTGTAGTGGGAAATGAAGGTATGCGGGGAAGACCATGTAGCCGCAGCACAAATGTCACTAATAGCAAGCTTAGAATGAAATGCTACCAAAGTAGCCATAGCCCTTGTAGAATGAGCCTTGACAGAGGTGGTAAGCTCTTTGTTAGAATAAATATAAGCTTGAGTAATAAAGTCCCTGATCCATTTGGCAATAGTGACCTTTGTGACAGCGTTGCCCAATTTGTTATCTGCAAAGGATACAAACAACTGATCTGTTTTCCTTGTTTGTCTGGTCCTGTCTACATAAAAACGTAACTGTCTGTGGACATCTAGTGTGTGGAATATGAACTCCGCTTTGTTAGAGTATTTTGGGAAAAAAACTGGAAGCTCTAACGATTGTTGTAAGCAGAAAGTAGAACAAACTTTAGGAACAAAGGAAGGATTTGGTCTGAGGGATACTCTGTCTTTATGAAAAACCAAGTACGGGGGTTTCACTGACAAAGCTTGAAGCTCTGAAACTCTTCTGGCAGAAGTAATCGCCACCAGAAAAGCTGTCTTCCATGATAGAAACTTTAGATCACATGTAGCTGCCGGTTCAAAGGGGAAAGAAGTCAAGGCGCGTAAAACTATATCGAGATCCCATGGAGGTGCAGGATGAGAAATCGGAGGTCTTAATAGAGCATAACCCTTCAAGAAGGTCTTACACAATCTGTTGCTCATTAAAGGTGGGTCTATGGATTCGTGAAAATTAGAAATTGCTGCCAATTGTACTTTGATGGTAGAAACTGAAGAGCCTTGATTGAAAAGAGAGGTCAAAAATTTTAGTACTTCTGCCACGGGAATAGAAATGGATTTCTCCATCAGTTCAGAATGTAGGCGAGATGGATCCCAAACATCTGAAGTTATGGTGAGTACATAACTAAAAGTTAAACAACATCATGAAAAGAACAACGCCCGGAGCTGCTTTTTCCTTTTATTACATGTTCTGGTACCTTGGCCATTCGCCCTCAAATGGAACAATTTAATTCAAAACATCACCTCCTTATATACCAAACACTGCAAACAATTATGTACAATTAATTAATCAATTAAATATTAATACTCATTATTAACTGATTTTCTTAAAGTGCAACCACATAGTGCAAAACTATGCAACTCAAGGGAAACCATTATATACATCAAATAACAAAAATTAAGCACATATGATATAACTATATACTCTAAACATAGAATAATAATTCATGTGTACATGCAAATACATGTAAAAGTGCTTTTCTGTATATATATATATATATATATATATATATATATATATATATAAAAACAATTTTACCAAATTTTATAAACTAATGCATTCATGAAAAAAAATCCATGTTAACCTCTTTAATTTAATCAAGCCCATGTTAATTATGCTAAACTAAATGTTTTAAAATGTCATAATTTATTTTCACAGATTTACTCTTGCTACACATATTCTTTTATCCTACTATTTTTTTATTTTACAAAGTTATATTACTATCTAAATTCATTCCTCTAGGACTTAATGTATGATAATTTACTATCATCCTGTACTCAAGTTTGTTCAGTTCCCTTTTAAAGTTGCCATTATAAACTTTAGGTCGTGCTAGTACACTAAAAATGAATCCCCCATTTCCCCTTTATGTGCAGATATAAAATGGTTACCTACAGTGCTATCCATATTTTTCCTTCTAATGTCTCCAATATGTTCTAAAATCCGAACCTTAACTTTTCTTGTAGTTTGTCCTATATACCACAAAGTCTTGGAACAATTACAGCCAATAATATAAATCATTCATGATGTTGTTTTACTGGTGACCCTGCTGTCTTTTCCAAGCTGGTTTTCCAGCATTACTTCTATATCGTTTTAAATTTTGGTCATTGCAGTCAGTGCCAGACTAGTGAAGTCCTATATTGTCCTATTTAATGTGTTATAGAAGTATTACCTGATCAAGTTGCTGGGATGCTTCATCCATTAAAACCTTTAAGGTAGCTGTGATACTGATGGCTTAAATTGTTATATTTGCCTCTGAAAGAACATTGCCACAAAGATCTATGATTCCTCTCAGTTTCTACATATTACAGTTATAAAATGTGTTTAGTTAACAGCAAGTCAGAAATTAACATTCATAAACGGAAACAAACCTGTTTTGGTCCTACTACTGACTGAGTTTCATTGGGGTACATTTTGTGTACTGTCCCCAAGTTTCATGTCCTTATTATTGGTCTCCTTTACTGGTATTGTGTTTACATAAGTGTAACTCTAGTCTGACAACCACCAAACCACTGTATTATAATCTTATTCCCTACAGGTTGGCATAGACTTCACAGGTTCCAATGGTGACCCTCGCTCTCCAACTTCTTTACATTATATCAATCCACATGGCTTTAATGAATACTTGGCAGCAATCTGGTCTGTAGGATTGGTCATTCAGGATTATGACTAGTAAGTTAAGGTCTTTTTTTTCCTGATTCTTTATTTGCATTTTTTATATACCAAAAACAAAAGCGTGTGTGTGTGTATGCGTGTGTGCAACTTCTATTATTTTACTGTTTTTAAATTTAGTTTGCTTTTCTGTTTCCAAGAGTCATTCAGAGAGATAGCTAGCTACACATTACATGCTCATAGAAAATAATTACATGTTTACAGATATCCTGTCTATAATTATTCCTTCAGTTTATATATGTTTTTATAGGTTTGAATTGTTTGAAGTAACTGTAAGAGAACTGGAGATTTAGGAAATATATGCTGTACAGTTTTGCTTTTGTGGTCTGCATAAAATGGCCTAAGTATAAGCAGTGACTGAGTAATTGATTTGGGGATACGAAATGCTGTGACCAGAGATGCATAGCTGGTAAATCCAGAAATTGTCACAAAGTCCTATAGATCATGAGTGGATACTGTATATTAGCGTGGGGAAGTGACATCATGCTGCACTGAGACCTCATTTTAATTTACCTTGGTTCCTTCTTCTACCACTGCATTAATCTTTTGCCTCCTTAAGAAAGACAGATTATAAGAATCCTGAGATCACCAGTGTCTTATATTTCTGGATAAACAGTACAAAATTTCAGAGGAATTTGTTAGGTAGTTTAATCCTCTTTCACCTAATGTACAACAGGTTGGTGTAGTATCAGCTTAGGTTAAAATTAATTGTAATGCTCTTGCTCAGATCTACAGGATTCAGTCATTTGGTGCCTTATCTTTTAAGTACTTCAATATGTTGTTTTTTATGATAAAATATTAAAATGGTAGTATTCACCAAGCTTATCGTAGGTAGGGTTGCCACCTTTTCAAATGCCCAGAATGGGACATTTTTGGTATAAACGTCAGATTTTGAAAGCCAAAACATACCACGTTCAGTACAAAGGACAGAACTTCACTTTTTTGCCTAAATAAAAGCTTATTGTAGCATTTCAGTTGCTTATTTTGTTTCTTATAACATTTAGGTGTTTCAGATACAGAATAAGTGTTTTATGCAACTATTACATAAAATATAGGAAATAATTTTACCCTAAAATCTCAGGACATTTGCCATGTTTACAATTTTTTTGCAGGACACAACTGCCCAAAGAGGCACTGTCCCTCGCAAAGTGGGACAGGTGGTAACCCTAATCCTATGTTGCTAGCTTGTTCTCAGGGCATGGTATGCAGATGACTACCACCTGTCCTGTTTACAGACAGAGGCAGCACCTAAATGCTCATCCTACAATATGGCCCCTGTAAACACTCCGTGGGATTCCCCTGGAAATAATTACTTTCTCATCCAGTACTAATCACTGTCTAGGTGTTGTTGTTGATATATATAGACTATGGAACTAGGTATGGGTAATTTTACCTAATAGAATAATAGGCTAGGCATAAAGTGGTCCGCAAGGACAGTTTGCATAGTATTCATCTGTGAACCTATGATTACTAGCTTATGTTGCCACTACCAAAATCATTCCTCAGAGTTATAGATGAATTGTTAATGGTAACACCTTTCCACGATTCAGTTTTATATATTTTTTTACTGTAATGGTTAGGAGAGTGAATTAGGTAAAGCTTATCTTGATAATGTTGTAACTAAAGTCTGAAACCTTCTTTTTCCTTCTTTCTTTTTCTTTTTTTTTTTTGATACCAAGGCTCATTTTGTTTTCAGGATCTGGAAGGTGGTAGTAGAACTAAGAACTTTTTATTTAATATAATTTGTGTGGCAGGAGATTCCTTTTAATCTTTTGGACATGGTAGAAGGGTTGTCCTTTTAGAGTAAAAGGCTTTATGCACATTACCTTCTTACAGGACTCAATTCTTTAGATTCAGACAGTATGGGAGAAAATTGCAGTTGCTAATGAGGAGGGGAGGCCAGGCTAATTAAACATAGTATAAAAACTATTGTATATAACCCTTTAAAAAACATTTATTTTAGAGTACCTTCCTCTTTAAGAGGAATGTGTACTCATCACTGAATTTTCCTTGCAATAAATGTCCTTCCTTGTAGATTGACAGAGCTGTCACTAACATCCTTCTTTTAACTTTTATCTCATCCTTCCCTGTTGCGTCTATTTTGTATCATTAGTGGAGACACTAATCTTGTTCTCTTCTCCTTTAGAAGCTTCTTTCCTTTTTCCTGACATCATTACTGTCACCAAAAACCTTTTGTTTTGTAGTCTTCTACCATGCAGCACTTCAGTTTTTCAGTCTTGCTCTTACCCCCTACCCCACCGATTTTCCTAGTAGACACTTGTATGAGACTGTGAAGTCTAGTAAAACCATGTCTGCCAGTACTCCCATGTCAGAGTCTCCTATCATTCAGTCATAAAACTGCATCAAGTTTGGCTTTCTCTTTCTTAAGTATTAAGTGTATGCTATAGGCTTTTTTACTTATAGAAGATAATAGTATAAAAGAAAACAACATAGAGATACCGACTCTGTAATTGTTTGAGAAATATCAGCATTTGCTTATAGTTTATCACCTTTTCTTCTCTCTTCCCAGCTTTTGTGGTAGTAGTTAAGTACCATTTATTTAAATTTATACTTATTTTGAGAAGAGGAATCAACCTCCATCCAAGATGTTTGCTTGAGTCTAGAGCCCTGAATTGTTTTACGTGGAAATCACCTTAAATTTATATTTAGCACATCAACATTAAGCCTGGCAGTGAAGAAAGTGAGGACAGAAACAGGGATCTCCTAGAGATAGTCCCAGAAATGGAGAATCTAGAGGAAAATGTGAATAAAATTATCCAGAACTTCTCAAGAGTGTTAGAGGAAGTGACTTCTTCAAGACAGAAGTAAGACAACAGTGGCAGAATAGGTAAGGAGACGTATGTCAAGGACAGAGATATGGTGGGAAAGGTGTCAGAATACATGAAGAGGTTGCTGCTAATGGAATAGACAATGAATAAGTTAAGGAATCAACTAGATTCTAGGGAAAATGTTTCCAGAAGGGCTAATTTAAAAATCACATTGCCTGAAGGATTACTTTAGAACAAATGTGCTGAAGCTACCTGGTATTCCAGATCAGATTGACAAGGTGACAGGAAACACTGAGTAGGAGGAGGAGTTGCATGGTTAGAAGGTCTTCCCCCTCCAAGACATGTAATCTATTCCAGTGTTTATCAACCGCTGGGCTACAGCCCAGTACCTGGCCCTGACATGAATTATACCGGGCCACAAATGGTTGAGAAACACTGGTATAAATAGAGTTAAAAGAGTCGAATGTGCTTATTTTTTCTGCAGAATGCCTACCTACTCTAAGCAGAGAGTGAGAGACTGTGTGTGTGTTTGTGTGTGTGTGTGTGTGTGTGTGTGTGTGTGTGTGTGTGTGTGTGTGTGTGTGTGTGTGTGTGTGTGTGTGTCTGTTTGTTTGTGTGTGTGTGTGTGTGAGAGAGAGAGAGAGAGAGATGGGAAGAGAGTGAAAGCGATGTGTATGTGAATGAACATATGAATGAGAAAGTGGGTGTGTGAGAGTGAGAATGATGTATGAGTGAATACGTGTATGAATAAGGAAGTGGGTGTGTGAGCGAATACGTGTATGAATGAGAAAATGGGTGTGAGAGTGAATGCTTGTATGAATGAGAAAGTGGGTGTTTCAGTGAGAAAGTGGGTGTGTGAGAGAGTGATCGGAAGAGAGTGAGCGATGTGTGAGTGAATGCGTATATGAATGAGAAAGTGGGTGTGTGAATGAATGTGTGTATGAATGAGAAAGTGGGTGTGTGAGTGAGTGATCAGAAGAGATTAAGAGAGATGTGTGTGTGAATGCATGTATGAGTGAGAGAGTGATTGGAAGAGAGTGAGAGCGATATGTGTGTGTGAATGCATCTATGAATGAGAAAGTGGGTGTGTTAGAATGAAAGTGATGTGTGAGTGAATGCGTGTATAAAGGAGGAAGTGGGTGTGTGAGTGAATGCGTGTATGAATGAGAAAGTGGGTGTGTGAGTGAATGCGTGTATGAAGGAGAAAGCGGGTGTGTGAGAGAGTGATCGGAAGAGAGTGAGAGCGATATGTGTGTGTGAATGCATGTATGAATGAGAAAGTGTGTGTGTGAGAGTGAGAGCGATATGTGAGTGAGTGCGTGTAGGAATGAGGTAGTGGTGTGTGAGAGACAGATTGGAAGAGAATGAGAGTGATGTATGAGTGAATGCATTTATGATTCAGAAAGTGTGTGTGTGTGTGTGTGTGTGTGTGTGTGTGTGTGTGTGCGCTTCTCCTTGTGTTTCTGTGGGCATAACATTGACAACTCATTTAAACCACAGTGCGGTTATGTGCATTGATGTGATAAGATACTTTGGCTGCCACCTGCCTTCAAGCGGGCATGTCCTGTCTACGTCCTGTAACTGTGTGGTTTAGTTTTGTGAAATCTCATGAGTAGACCTTCAGCATGTTTCAGACAAGGGCGGAAGTGGCAAATGCAGTGGATATAAAAAGTGTACACACCTCTGTTAAAATGGCAGGTTTTCGTGGTATAAAAAATGAGACCACAGTAAATTATTTCAAAATTTTTCCCACCTTTAATGTGACCTATAACCTGTACAAGTCAATTGAAAAACAAGCAAATCTGTTAGGGGAAAAATATAAAAAATAAACATACAATAAGCTGGTTTCATAAGTATGCAAACCCTTAAACTAATACTTTGTGGAAGCACCTTTTGATTTAATTACAGCATTCAGTCTTCTTGGGTGCACACCTGCCATCAATTAAAGAGACTCTGATTAACCACAAATAAAGTTCAGCTGTCCTAGTAGGATTTTCCTGACATTTACTCAGTTGCCTGCTATAGCAAAAGCCATGGTTCGCAGAAAGCTTACAAAGCATCAAAGGGATTTCATTGTTGAAAGGTATCGGTCAGGAGAAGAGTACAAAAAAATTTCCACAGAATTGGATATATCATGGAACACAGTGAAGACAGTCATCAAAAAGTGGAGAAAATATGGGACAACAGTGATGTTGAAAAAAACAGGGCATCTCTCCAAAATTGAAGAAAAGACAAGACGAAAACTGGTCATGGAGGATGCCAAGAGACCTACAGCAACACTGAAGGAGCTGCAGGAATTTCTGGCAAGTACTGGTTGTGTATTAAATGTGACAACAATTTCCCATATTCTCCAGATGTCTGGGCTGAGGGATAGGGTTGCAAGATGGAAGCCTTTTTTTTACACAGATAAACACTCAATTTGCAAAACAATACATCAAGTCTTCCAAAGGCATGTGGGAAAATGTGTTATGGTTTAAACCAAGGTTGAACTTTTTGGCCACAATTCCAAAAGGTACGTTTGGCACAAAAACAACACTTCACATCACCAAAAGAACACCATCCCCATGGTTGAAGCATGGTGGTGGCAGTGTCATGCTTTGGGGTTGCTTTTCTTCAACTGGAACTGGGGCTTTAGTCAAGGTGGAGGGAATTATGAACAGTTCAAATACCAGTAACGTTTGACCCAAAACCTTCAGGAATCTGCTAGAAAGCTGAAGATGAAGAGGAATTTCAGCTTTCAACATGAAGATGACCCCAAGCATACATCCAAATCAACAAAAGAATGTCTTCCCCAGAAGAAATTTAAAGTTTTGGAATGACCCAGCCAGAGCCCAGACCTATATCCAACAGAAAATCTATGGGACAACCTAAAGAGGGCTGTGCACAAGAGATGTCCTCGCAATCTGACAAATTTGGAATGCTTTTGCAAGGAAGAGTGGGCAAATATTGCTAAGTCAAGATGTGCCATGCTGATAGACTCCTACTGAAGAAGACTGAATGCTGTAATTAAATCAAAAGGTGGTTCAACAAAGTAGTAGTTTAAGGGTGTGCACACTTATGCAACCAGCTTATTGTACGTTATTTATTTTTTATATTTTTCCCCTAACAGATTTGTTTGTTTTTCAATTGAATTGCACAGATTATAGGTCACATTTAAGGTGGGAAACAAAGAATTTATTGTGGTCTCATTTTTTATATCACAAAAACCTGGCATTGTAACTCATTCACTCCAATGGAGCTCAGGAGGTTTGCACTGTAACTTCCAATGGGTGGACCCTAAGCTTTTTGACAGAATCAAATTATGTCTTCACATTTCAAACAAACAATCTAATGTTATCTAGTCACCATTCCTCACGTTAGGGTCTTGGATCCAATATCGGATCCGAGCTGACATACTCAGAACACAGCTTAGCTCAAGCTCCTCCCCTCCCATAATGCTCTGCTGCCCTACACTCCCTCAGATCTCGTTTGCCACTCAATCAGACGCAGATTGTTCAGCTCCTGTTAGAGTTAGTGTATTTAGCACATAATTTTGAATTTCTTGTTATTTCTTGAGTTTGTAGTGTTAGTGGGTAGTTTCCCCTCTTATCTATCCCCTCCCGGTCGAGTCTTAACCTTATTAGATCCTTTTTTCCTCAGGGTTTTGTCTTCAGCCTACTTGTTTTGGGGTTTGCTAGTGTTTCTTTGTAAGTGTGTGTGTGAGTGTTTTGGATGGATTTTAGGCTTTTGAACCTTGGCTTTTTTGTGGACTTTGGGTTTTGCTTTCAGTTCGGCCATGTCAGAAAAACCTTTGGGTGCTCCTCTTGTAGGTGGAAAATGCCTATTTCTGACTCACACGAGGAGTGCCTTTGCTGTCTTGGCGGTGACCACCTCGAGGTAGAATGCAGCATTTGTGCTGCATTCAACCCAGGGGCTTTGGTCGACCATTGCAATAAGCTCTTAATTAAGGGCTTGGTCAAAGGAGGGCCCTTGGTCACTGCTTCCCCGGCCAAGGCTGGCCCTCCTGGGGCTAAAAAGAAACCTTCTGTTGAGGAGGCCCCAACCAAGCGTACCAGGCTGTCGGATCCTAGGTCCCTGGATCTGACTCCAGCCAGGGCAGGTTCAGATCCGAGATCTTTGGGTCCTAGGTCATCAACTCCTGGATCCAAGGGCTCGGACCCTAAGCTCCCCAGGGGCATGCTCTCCCACGACTGGCCTCCGGGTCTCCTGTATGCCTTTCCACCTTTACCCCTAATTCCCAGAGTTCTTCAGAAAGCCAGACACCTCGAGTCAAATGATCCTCATTGCCCCCTTTTGGCCTCTGCAGGTGTGGTTCCCCCTTCTATGGTCTCATTTGAGGCATCCACCCTGGGTGCTCAATCCAATTCTGGATCTGCTATCTCATCCTTCTGTCCTACCCCTCCCAAATCTTCAGACCCTATGTCTGACAGCATGGTATGTCCACTTCCAGTGATTTTGGCTAAGTCCAGGCTAACTTCACCCATGAAGGAGATTATTCTTGCTTCCCAGAGGTCTTCTGTCAGAAGAGTTTATTCCAGTAAATGGAAGAGGTTTTCGGTTTGGGCCCTATTCCCGAAATACTTCTCTTCTTGACCTCTTTGTTGAAAGAAGGAGCTAGTTTTTCCACTATCGAGGTACGGTTGGCAGCGATTTCAAATTTTCACCTTGGGGGTGATTCATCCTTTTCTGTATGCCTCTGTAAGGCCTTTTTAAAAGGGATTTTTCTATTAAGGCCTCCTGTTAAACATCCTTCTCCTCCATGGGATTTGACTTTGGTGCTTCAGGCCTTAACAAAACCTTCCTTTGAACCAGTGGCTTTGTGCAATATTAAATTTCTCTCCTGGAAGACTGCCTTTTTAGTGGCAATTACTTCGGCAAAGAGAGTCTCGGAGTTGCAAGCTTTTACTGTCAAACCACCCTATTTCATTTTCCACAGGGACAGAGTGTCTGTTAAACCTGATCCATCCTTCATGCCTAAAGTGGCCTTATCAGCGAATATCAACCATTGTATTCACTTACCAGTATTTTTCCCTAACTTTTCCAATAAAGGGGAATATATTCTGCACACATTGGACTTTCATCGTCAACTTCACTTTTATTTACATCGAACGCGAGAATTTAGAAGTTCAGACCAACTATTTGTGGCCTTCTCCGTTAATAGAAAAGGCTGGGATATTTTGATAGTCACGATTTCCCGGTAGATTTTGCAATATATTTCCTTTATATATTCTTCAGAAGGCATTTCCTTAGCTACACCAGTGAGGGCTCATTCAACCAGGGCAGTTTCTACTTCCATTACCTTTGCAGATCGTCAGTCTTTAGATGACATTTGTGCAGCAGCAATGTGGTGTTCTCCCTTTCTGTGATTTTTCTGTCTTCCTTCCTTGTGCAAACTCGATCTGAGGGAATGTAGGGTAGCAGAGCATTATGGGAGGGGAGGAGCTTGAGCTAAGCTGTGTTCTGAGTATGCCGGCTCGGATTCGATATCGGATCCAAGATCCTAACGTGATGAATGGTGACTACAGATAACACAGATGTCAAGTTATGGTAAGTACATAACTATAATTCATATCTCTGAAACCATAGGGGTTATGAAATAAAAATAAATGGCATACACTTCAGCACAAACTGTTTTTATAGTGGTATTATTCTTTAGGTATTAGGTTTTAAACTAAATTGTATAAGTCACAGTAAACACAGGAACTATTACATTTGTAATATTTATAGTTTCATAGTTTCATAGTATAGTACTAGACTATCTGCCCTAGGGCATTTATAAGCCTAGCCATAGTGTACGTGGCTTTCGCCACCCCCTGTAATGATACAAAAGTGTACAAAATAAATTTAGTTTACTGTGCCTCTGTCTAGTAGTGACACAGAGATGACCCCCGGGGTAAACCTACGATCACCCATCCACTCGTCAAGATTTCTCTTGAAGAGAGTCAGTGAGGAGCTCTGCCTAACATGGACTGGGATCCTGTTCTAGAGTGCGGGAAGCCTCTGGGTTATAAATCTGTCCCTCCAGCATGTCCTGTTCATATTTGTGCTGAGGTTTAGATCTTTAGCTCTTGTGGCTCTGATGGATTTGGATTTTTTGAGGTGGAGCATGTCCATTAATTCCGGATTGGACATGGCCTTGTATGTCAGGCACAGATCACCTCTGAGCAGGCGGTATACTACTGAATAGAGCTGGAGCTTCTTTAGTTTGGCAGCATATGACATATGTTGGAGACCCTTGATCCTCTTGGTGAGGTACTTTTGGGGTCTCTCCAGCTGATGCAGGTGCCGGGTGAGGTACATACCAAATGGGGCATTGTACTCAATCATAGGCCTGATAAGGGAGGAATATAGGGGTACAATGACATCCTTTGATCTGGATGTGAATCCCTTCATGATAAGGTGGGCAAGGTTGAAGGTCTTTCTAACCACTTTGGCGACGTGGGTGTCAAATGAGAGGTCACTGTCAACTTGGGTCCCCAGGTCTCTGATTACTTTTTCTGTACTTAATGGATTACCACCTATGTGGTAATTTGTGGGTACTTTGTTTTTCCCAAAGGGGATGACTATACATTTTTTGGCATTTAGTTTAAGACCATGACTCTGGCACCATTCTGTTTCTGTAAGGCCCTTCTGAAGGATGCATGTGTCAGCTGGTGTATCAACTATTTCGCCTAGTTTGCAGTCATCTGCGAACTTTGTCAGCCACAACCCCCCTATGTTTGCCTGCACATCTGAGAAATAAATGCCGAACAAGAGGGGTCCCAAGACAGAGCCCTGTGGGACTCCACTTGTGACTGGCTTAGAATCTGACATAGCTCCAGCTATTCTGACCTTGTGGGTTCTGTCCTTAAGCCAGTTTGCAACCCATCTTGTGACGTACGGGTTTACATTTAAGCTGTTGAGCTTGTCTATGATGCCTGAGTGGGGTATTGTGTCGAAGGCCTTTGCCAGGTCCAGGTAGGCTGTATGAACTGCCTTGCCCTCATCGATGGCTCCAGTGACTGTTGCAAAAAAGTCCACCAGGTTCAAAAGGCAGGATCTGCCTTTTACAAAGCCGAACTGGGTAGGGTCAACTGTCTGTAGGTCCCCGATGTCCCTGTCTATGAGTTCCATAATGATCCTTTCCATAGCCTTGCAGACCAGGCTGGTTAAGCTTATGGGGCGATAGTTTCCAGGGTCTGTAAAGGTGCCTCCTTTGTGGAGTGGGACCACTGTTGCTGTACGCCAGTGTTCAGGTACATATCCTGAACTAAGGCTAAGATTAAACAGCATTCTTATGTGCGGGTTTAGCTCCTCTAGGAGTTTACGTAGCACGCAACCCGGGACACTGTCAGGTCCCATTGATGCTGTATTTTTAGCTGTGCTGAGAGCAGCTCTCACCTGGACATCTGAGATGTCAGGGAGGTTGCATTCAGCTGGGATAAATATTTCATCTTTTGGGGGTGAGGGAGGGGAGAAATTTGCACTGAACCTGTCTGTCAGTATGTTGGCAATATCTGTGGGTTCAGTGTATTTCTTGCCGTTATGAACTAGCTCTGAGCATATCTGAGGGTTTCCGTCCAGGTTTCTAACATAGCCGAAGAAGGCCTTGTGGTTATCTTTAGTGTCCTTAGCGATTTTTCTCTCAAGGTTGGCCTTGGATGATTTTATGAGTGAACGTAGTTTTTTGCTAGTGCTGATCAGAGATGCCTTCCCTTTATGGGATTTTGCTCTGTCTTGCAGTAGCTTTCTTCTCTTGTTATAAAGTTTGTTTATGGGTGGGGTCCACCAGATAGGACGCCTGCCTTTGGTGGAAAGGGTCTTGGTTTTATTTGGGATTGCATGATCCATGCATTCTTGGAGATGTCCGTAGAAAGCATTTGTGAAGGATTCAGCAGTGTGGGATGTGGTTTCCACTGGCCCAGGGGGCTTGAAGGATACCATTTTAGTCTTAAGGAGTGTAAAGTCGGCTTTTGAGAAGTTTCTCACTGTGGTCTTTTGTGCTGGGGGTGGAGGTGGGATATGAATATCTAGTGTCAATAGTTTGTGGTCTGATCTCACTAGTGAGGGGTATATTTCCGGTGTTGAGCATTTTGTCCCCATGTTTGTGATGATCAGGTCAAGTATATTATCTCCCCTTGTCGGGGAGGTGACTAGTTGTTCCATCGCATTTAAGTTGATGAATTCCAGGAACCTTTGGGCTAGGGTGTTAGGGCTTGAATAATGCACCCAGTCTATGTTTGGGTAGTTGAAGTCTCCCAATATGATGGTATTTGGTGAGACATTCATATCCTCCAGTGTCTTCAGGAAGGCTGAATGGAGTTCCTGAGATTGAGAGGGTGGTCTGTAGCATGCTACAAGTTGTATAGCAGTTTTGCCTATGGTTAGTTGCACATGGATGGTCTCCGATGCTTCATGCGTTGCCACTAACCTGGAGGTGTGGGTGTCTTTAATGAATATGGACACACCCCCTCCCTTTGTGGTTCGGCCCAAGTTTTGGGGCCTAAATGCATGATACGAGGTATAACCTGGTAGGGCTGGGGTGCTCTCAGGAGCCTTGAACCAGGTTTCAGTTACTGCACAGACATCGATGCTCTCCATACTAAGGAGTGCTTCGAGAGCCTGCATCTTGAGATTAAGACTTCTGGCATTGAGCAGCATTACCCTTAGTTTTTTTCCTTTTTTGTTTTCTAAGGTGATGGGTTTGTCTTTTGAGCCTTGCCTAAAAAAGGCACTAAGGGGGTGGCAAGAGCCTTAGCCAATATCCGGAAGCCCAGTGGTGACAGGTGCAAGCCGTCCCTTGCGAAGCAGCGTGGCTTGTCCAGCATGTCATCCCAAGCAGACAGACATTGGATCCCCCTAGAATGACACCAGTAATTGAGCCAATTATTAAAGCTGATCATCTTGTCTTTGTATTGTGGCATCATTCTTGGTGAGGGCAAGATGCTGCTCAGGGTCAGGGTCATACCGGCCTGGGCTACTTAATCAGAGAGCTCCTCTATGTCTCTTTTCATGTAGTCCAAGGAGGTACGTCTCAGGTCATTCACACCGGCATGGACAATGACGGAGGCATATTTGTACTTGCTTTGGAGTGACCTGAGTGCTTGTGTTATGTGGCGGATCCTAGCACCAGACTGGCAGCTCACCGTTACCCTCTCCTTGTTCAGCCTGGTAAGCGGAACATCAGTGTGTCTGACTATAGAGTCACCTATTACTAGTGTATCAGGCATGGTGTTTCGCCTTAAGGGCTGTGATTGTTTGGCACACTGACTTAGTGAACTATGTGTTGCATGTGCTGTGTTTTGAGGTGGTGGTTTCTTGGATGTCTGCTTAGGGAGCCTCTGTTGTTTTGGTAAGTTTTTTTATTAGAGCCTCCGAGTATGTCTTTGTGTTTTTATGTGTTTGTTTATTTTGTAAACAACTTACAGTATCTCAGCAACCATTTAAGATGCACACATACTGTTGGCAGCATTTTATTCATCTAACTGAGAGCTTTCATATGAGGCTAAGGAGTTCTGTCTGTGTTACTTGGTTGTTGAGATGTTTAGTGAAATGTGAAAATTGTATCTATATAAATTAGTACCATAAAAACAACAGTTAATATCTATTTACAAGCACTAGACAGAGGTAAAATATTAATTCAATTAAGTTTGCTATTGTGTAAGATTTAAGATGAAATATTTTAAACTTGTACATAGCATGGTTTTGGAATTATTGATGGAAATATGAACAAGCAATATTTGATGCCTAGAGGCATCAGTATGAGTTAACTGCAGATGCACCTGGAGGCATCACTCAGATGTAATGAGTTAAAAGGACTGTATACACTTTTTATATCCACTGTAAGGGCAGTCGTTTTCAGAAACAGCTATAATCATTCTGTGGTTAGCAAATTACCCCAGTGTGTTAGTGCTTGTTTTGAGTGCCATGATTTTTTTAAGGAGTCAGGCCTACAGATTTACATTTTAATATGAACAAGAGACAAGGGACTTTGTTTCATTTTGGTGTTAAGAAATATTGTAGTGAAGGTGTTTGTGATGCAAAAAATACTGATTCATCCACTTCAAGCCTACAGAGCAATCTTCAGGATGTACAAAAGGATGGAAAACTTGCAGCACACACAAGAAAAAGTCTGCATTCACTCACAAGTACATGGACAGCTATTTAAAAGTTGGTTTCAAACAATGCCCTGACACTGACCAATTGCCACAACCTCAAAGTGTCATTTGTGATACTGTTCTTGGAAATGAAGCTATGAAGCTATCGTGACTTAGGAGACATCTCAGCACAAAATATTGCAATCTCGTCGACAAATCCCTGGAATTCTTTATGTGTAAAAGAGATGCATTGTAAAATAGAAAAGAAAATTATTTCCCAAGCTTCAGCCACTGACAATTCACTTCTCATGGCATCCTATTTAATATCATTACAGATAGCTAAATGTAAAAAAAAATGTATTCCACTGGTGAAGAACTCATTAAGCCTTCTTTGATTACAGCTTGTAATGAAGTATTAGGCCAGTCTGCAGCAAGTAAATTGAAAGACATCCCATTGTTGAATGATACAGCTGAAAGGCTAATATCTGATATGGCAAAAGATACAGAAATGCAACTCATTGAAAAATTTAAAAAGTCAAACTTATTTGCATTACAACTGGAAGAATCTGCAGATATTCAGAACAACAGCATTTTACTTACTTATGCATGATATATTGACCATGATGAAAGGGACATGAAGGAAGACATTTTAAGTGTTTCTGAATTACCTACTCACACTACCAGCAGTGAAATGTTCAAAGTCTTAAGTAGTTTCTTTAAAGAGAGAGGTCTGGAATGGAAAAATTGTGTTGGAATTTGTACTGATGGTGCTGCCTGTCTTACAGGTAGAAATTCAGGTGTAGTCACTAAAATTAAGGATATAACAAGCAATAATTTATTGTCAACACATTGCTGCAGTCATAGGCAAAACCTGGCCTCCAAAAAAATGGCACCTGAGCTTAATGAAGTCCTGTCTCAGTCCATTAAAATTATTAATTGTATGAAAAACAGTGTTTTAAACACAAGACTATTAAAAGAATTGTGTCGTGAAATGGGCTCTGATCATCAAAATCTTCTTTTCCATTCAGAAGTTCGTTGGCTGTCCCGAGGTAAAGTTCTCAACAGGTTATATGAACTCCAAAAGGAAGTTAAGCTGTTTCTAATTGATAAGAAAGGTGATCCGTCACATTATTTCCAGGATAACAAATGGGTAGTCATGCTGGCATATCTCAACGACATATTTTCTTACATAAACGAGTTGAATTTAAAACTTCAAGGTCCAGATACAACAATATTTAATGCTTGGAACAAGATCAAATCATTCAAAAAGAAACTCAAGCTCTGGCATTAAGTGATTGCCAAAGGAAACAATGAAATGTTTCAGTCGTACTCAGATGATATTATGGAAGCAGACGTTTTCTATTCACAGAATTCAGTTTCAAATATTATTGCAGCTCACTTGAAGATGTTGTCATGTGAAAAGTATTATCCTGAATATGAGGATCCCTGGAGGCAAAATATGTGGATTGTGAACACTTTTGTTGAGCACAAAGAGACGGCCCTTTCCCATGAAAAAACTCTTCAACTTATTAAATTATCAAAGGGCTGGAAAGTACTTTTAATTCTATGAGTAATTCAAAATTCTGGATAAAGAATGAAAAATGATTATCCAAATTTACATGAAATAGCTATGAGATTTTATCTTTGTTTTTCCACCACATATTTTTCTGGAACTACATTTTCTGCAATGACTGTGCTTAAAACAAAACAGAAGAACTGCCTCCAACTCTTTCTGACTGTCTCCGTTTGGCTATCACTTCAATTCATCCCAGAATTAATAAGCTAATGGAAAGAAACAACAACAAAAGTCTCATTAGCTTAACTAAAACCTTCAAAAACTGAGTTGAAATAAAAGAAATTAAGTTTAACTTTTTCAAGAACTTGTAATTGCTGTATTAAACTGTTAAAGTGCTGCAATTTTACGTTCAAAATGTTAGTTACTGTTTGAAGTAGTGTTTAGAATTGAGAGATTCATACATTTATCTTTATTAAAATTGATAATTTGCATATACCTATAAATATTTGGCATGTGTATGTGCTAAGTGTTTTGCTGACAATATGACATCCTCCTGCTTTGGAAAGGTATTCATGAGTAAATTTGTTGGGACCGGGCCCTTGTCTTATGAAAAAAGAATTTACCGGGCCCCAGCCTTATAAAGGTTGAGAACTACTGATCTATTGCATGCACATTTTTAGATCCAAAGAATGCATATTGCGGGCTGTGAGAGGCCATGATTCTGAAAGTAATGGCTGTTCTGTTGTCATTGCACCAATAGAGGGAGGCAAATGATAGGATCCATAATACTATAAGAATGCTGGAATGGAAATCACAGTTACAGTATCCATTTCCACTAATAAGTAAATGGAGATGGCAATTGTGTTTGCAGAGCCCCAAAGAAGCCACAGACTTCTATTGGAGAAAAGAAGCAAATGAAAGGGAGACAACAGAATTCAGATTGCTGTGAAATGTTTGAGATCATAGTTGTAGACTTGAGAACAACATATTTAACAAATCCAAAGGACAATACAAATAAAACTGAGGAGGTAAGAGAACATGATGGGACTATCCAAGTACAAATCAACAAAAGGAAATAGTGAATACTTGCAAGACAAACAGAGCACAAAGCTTACAAGGGCAGATGACTTGCTGAACAACAAATGTGAGGCAAGAATGATCAAGGTGAGTGGGAAGAAGGAAGCCCTAAAATCCAGAGAGAGAAGAACACCTGACATGCAGCAAAAGCAGACAAAGAAGAAGGAAAGAGAATGGGTGGAAACATCTGGGTAGAATAATTGAGAGAAAGTTATGAATAGGAATTGGAGAAGTTCTAAAGAGAAACAAAGACGGAAGTAGGAAAGCGGCAAGCTACACAGTTTTTGGGTGGAGTTCAACAAGTTATTGGAGAAAGAGACCAAGCAGATCTGCATTTGTAGCAAATGTGGCAAAGAAGGCAAAATAATCCATTCAATAGAAAAGTCAAAGTGGCGTTTCTTCTAAAAGGGGGGAGAGAGACACCAGAACTGGGGTCTTCAGCTCTATCACCCTATTAAATGTAGGCTGGAGAGCATAGTACTTATTGTCATTAAAAGAGGACAGATATAATTCATACAAGGAATAATGTTAGTTGACATTTAGTGACCGCTGCCAGTGCATTAACATCATCTTAAAATGTTTCATAAAATTATAGGAATTTTAAGGCAGTTGAGTGTTATGACCATGTACACATTGCCAGCATTCACCCTCAGGCTATACCTCCTTAATTTCCAGAGGTAGTCTGTTCAAGAGATGGGGAGACATTGAGTGACAAATCTTGTCTCTCCATTGCATTTTATTTATCTGTTGGTGAGTATATAAGTCCCTTTTTGCGGTGTTTGTGGAAGTATTAGGCTTTTGGAAATACAGGAGAACCTGGACAGCAGGGTCTCTGATGACAAAAAAGACAAGAAATAGTTTTCTCCCCTCAAGACTTTCCGATTACTGTTGTCACATGATGATTAAAAGAGAGAGAGAGAATTATCAGTCCATGTCCCAAGGTCTCTAATTACATTTTCATTTTGAAGGGAGGTATTGTCAATGCTGTATGCTGAGGAGAGAAGTTGTCTAGCAAATGTGACAATACTGCACTATTGTACATTTAATTTTAACCCATTTTCAGTACACCAGGTATTTACAAGTGTAAATTCCTGCTAAAGGATTTGGGTATCAGAGGGTGAAAAAGATAAGGAATAGCTCACCCCCCTCAAGACTTTATATTATCTGGAGCATTTCTCCCCGGGCCTCTGCTGAAAACAGGCTCTGTGGAACCTAGTCGGACTTTCCCGGTCAACAAATGTTAAATAAAAAATAAAAAAATAAATTATACTGAATAAAAGGACAGTGCTAAATAAGCTACAAATTACTACAGCACTCAACATTCCTCTTTACCTACAGAAAAACAGTTTTTGTGCTTACTTTCCTCACTTGCTTAGAGAAAAACAGCTTTTATACTCACTTTCCTCACTTGTCTAGAAGAAAGTAGTTTTTTATTCAGGCATGTCCAAGGGTCAGCTCTCAGTGTTTTCTCCTATCTATTTGATGAATATGGGCATCTTGAGGCAATGTAGCAATTACCTCATGTACACAGACAACCCTCTCCTCCTACCACCCAACATCACAACCTGTGAGAGATGCACTTATCTAACCAAATTGGAGGTAAAGCTCTCTCCAACGAAGACTGAACTTGACAGTCAAGAGGTGAAGGTAAACACTTGCAGCACACCACACTCATCACATAGTCCCACTAAACCTACACCACCAAAATCCACACATAGAAACACAAAAACATTCACAGAGGCTCTCAATAATAATCTGCTCAAGCAAGAAAGACCTCCAAAGCAGAAACGCAAGCAACCTCCACCCCCCAACACAACCCAAATGACACATAGCCCACAGACTCAGTGTGCCAATAAATCACAGCCCATAAGGAAAACCAGTGTACCCAACACACTAGTCATATGTGACTCTATAGGCAGGCATACTGATGTCCCACTCACTAGGCTAAACAAGGAGAAGGTTACTGTCAGCTGCCTGTCGGGTGCCAGGATCTGCCACATAACCCTCACACTCAGGTCACTCCACAAAAGTACAAATATGACTCTGTTATTGTCCATGTTGGTGTGAACGACCTGAGACATAGCTCCCTGGACTACATGAAAAGAGACATGGAAGACATCTCTCTGATCCTGTAGCCCAGGCAGGTATGACCGTAGGCCTGAGTAGCATCCTGCCATCGCCCAGAATGATACCGCAGTACAGGGACAAAATGATTGACTTCAACAGTTGGCTAAGCTTCTGGTGTCATTCTAAGGGGATCCAATATCTGTCTGCCTGGGACAACATGGTCGACAGACCACGATGCTTTGCCAGAGATGGCCTGCACCTGTCACCCCTAGGATTCTGGATACTTGTCGCCCCTATAGTGCCTTTTTTAGGCAAGGTTCAAATGACAAATTCATCACTGTAAAAGGAACAGGCAAGCAAAAACTGAGGCTAATGCTACTCAATGCTAAAAGTCTAAATCTCAAAAGGCACTCACTCGAGGCACTCCTTAAAATGGAGAACATCGATATCTGTGCAGTGACTGAGACCTGGTTCAAGGCTCTGGAGAGCACCCCTGCATTACCAGGCTATAACTCATACCATACTTTTTGGCCATCTAACCTGGACCAGAACACCAAAGGCGGAGGTGTGTCCATTTTCATTAAGGATTTCCACACCTCCAGGCTAGTTGCTCAGCATAATGCATCCAAAGTTATCCAAGTGCAACTAACTCTGGGCAAAACTGCAATCCAAATTTTAGCTTGCTACAGATCCCCCACCATGCTCCAGGATTCCCACTCCTCTTTTCTTGATATACTGGAAAATATTAGGGTTCAACCAAACACCTTAATAATGGGTGATTTCAACTACGCCACCATTAACTGGGAAAACTACTGATGTACCAACTCCTTCGCTCAACGCTTTCTGCAATTCATAAATTCCAATGCCCTGGATGAACTTATCCACACCCCCACCAGGGGCAACAATATCCTAGACCTAGTCATTACCAACATGAGTGACCTGTGTTCCATACCTGAAGTCAACTCCTCGTTGGTCAGATCCGACCATAAGCTAATCACCCCCGATATCTGCATCCCGCCCCCATCCGCCATTAAGGAAACCATGGTAAAAAATTTCTCCGAAGCCAACTTCATGCTTCTTAAGACAGAAGTGGCGAACTTCATGACACCCATGCAGGCAGACAATACAGTTACGACTGCTGAATCCTACACAAATGCAGTCTATAAGCACTTACACGAGTGCATGGATCGTGCTATCCCAAACAGAACCAAAAAAGGAAGCCAATTCGGTGGTCCCCTGCCATAAGCAAACTCTACAACAGAAGGAAGAAACTGTTGCAAAAGAGAGTAAAATCCCATGAGTGGAGGCGCTCCCTGGTCAGCCTCAGTAAGAAGCTGAGATCCCTTATAAGATCCTCTAAAGCTAGCTACGAAAACAAAATCACCATTGATTCTAAGGGCAACCACAAAACATTCTATATCTATGTCAATAAACTCAATGGCAATGCCCAGATCTGCTCTGAGTTACAGCACAACGGCATGAAAATTACAGAACCAACTGATATTGGCAACATCCTGGTAGATAGGTTCAGTGCTAACTTTACCCCCCTCTCACCCCCTAAAGGGCCCATCTCTATACAGGAAGAATGCAGAGTCCCTGTAATCACATCTATGCAGGTAAAAGCTGCACTCTCTAAAGCCAAAAGCACAGCATCCATGGGACAGGACAACATCCCAGGCTGCGTTTTACACGAACTTCAGAATGAACTGGCTTCCCACCTATGCACCATGTTCAATCATAGTCTCACGTCAGGCTTTGTGCCCACTGAATGGCGCACAGCAACAGTTATCCCACTCCACAAAGGGAGAGCCACCAGTGATCCTGGGAACTATCGCCCTATTAGCCTGAGAAGCCTGGTCTGCAAGGCCATGGAACATACCATCATGGAATTTATAAACAAAGACATTGGTAACCTCCAAACTCTGGACCCCACCCAGTTCGGGTTTGTGAAAGGCAGATCATGCCTTCTGAACCTGATCGACTTCTTTGAGGCAGTCACCAAAGCCGTAGACGAGGGTAAGGTGGTTCACACAGCCTGTCTTGACCTCACCAAGGCTTTCAACACCATCCCCCATTCTGGAATTATTGCTAAACTCACTAAACTAGGTATAAATCCCTACATCTCAAGATGGGTTGCCAACTGGCTCACTGACAGAACCCACACTGTAAAAGTTGTAGACTCCAAATCTGACTCAAACCAGTGACAAGTGGAGTACCACAGGGTTCAGTCCAGGGACCTCTCCTGTTTGGTATCTACTTCTCTGAAGTACAGGCTAACACAGAAGGCCTTTGGCCAACGAAGTTCGCAGATGACTGCAAACTAGGAGCCATAGTCAAGTCCCCAAATGATGTGGACATCCTACAGAAGGGCCTCACTGCAACAGATGCCTGGTGTCAGAGGCATGGCCTTAAGCTCAATGCCAAAAAGTGCATTGTCATCACCTTTGGTAAAAACTCTGTACCCGTGAACTACCACATAAACGGCGGTCTACTTAACGCCGAATGTGTGATAAGAGACCTTGGGACCCAGGTGGACAGTAGTCTCCCTTTGATAATCACATCACCACAGTAGTCAGGAAATCCTTCTATGTGGCACACCTCATCACAAAAGGGTTCTCATCCAGGAAAAAAGAGGTCATTGTTCCCCTTTACTCGGCACTCATTAGACCCATTATAGAGTACAATGCCCCTTTTGGAATGTACCTCACAAGACATCTGCAGCAGCTGGAAAGGCTACAGATGTACCTCACAAAGAGGATTATTGGCCTCAAACAGATGCCCTACACTGACCATCTCAAAAAACTCCAGCTTTACTCTGTAGCATATTGCCTACTCCGAGGAGATCTCTGCCTAACATATAAAGCTATGTTAAACCCAGAGCTGTTGGACATTCTACACCTAAAGAAATCCCAATCCCTCTGAGCTACACGCTCTAGGGACCTAAACCTTGTCACCACAAAAAACATGACATGCTGGAGGGATAGATTCCTGTCCCAGAGACTTCCTATACTCTGGAACAAGCTACCCATCTATGTCAAGCAAAGTTCCTCATTAGCACTCTTCAAGAAAAATCTTGATGAGTGGATGGGAAATAGGAAGTACACCCCAGGGATGGCTCTGCTCGACAGGGGCACTGGAAATTAACTTTCTTGGGTGGCGTAAGCCAGGGAACCTTGTTGGATAGGCTTACTTAGGCCCTTGGGACGATAGCCTAGTACCTACCTATGATCCATGGTAACTCAGGATCTTTAAGCCTGCGATCTTCTTAAGAACCTCTGGGGTCTTTCGAGTTGTTTGATATATCTCGCAAAGTATATCCCAATATACTGTTATTGGGCTCAATAATTGGCCTAATCAATGATGAATGTAAGAGAACAATGCCCTAGAACCAAAAACGCACTGTGCCAATAGAGGAACAACTCAAACTCCAATAGCGTAGAAAAGTTTTATCACCGCTTTCGTAAAAACTTCTTCAGAATGAATACACAGTAAAATCAAAACTGTTTAAATACACTTTATATCAATTAAAATCAATTAAAAAACAATTAGAAAACACCAATCATGTAATTGATAAAATTTAACAAGCTATAACAAGACCTTGTTATAATGTTAACTTCCTTTCTTCTAAAAACACTTGATATTTATACTTTCATTCAGTCCTGGTGGAGTGTCAGCACCCAGTCTTAGTTACTATAAGGTTCCCCTTCTTTCAACCCTATTTTTAATACCCCCCCCGCCACCCGCAAATCTTTGCTAATATACTCTAAAATAGCAAAAGAAAACTTTTTAAACATACTACACTCCAAAGTGTGCCTATATAAAGCATTAGTACTGTCTTTGGTTTTAATGGCATAACAATGTTCTTTAATACGTCTGCTGAGCTGTCTAGTGGTCATACCTATATAAAATGCTGTACATCCAGAGCACAGAGCAATGTATACCACATGAGATGTATTACAAGTAAATCTACCAGGCACAGCAATAGTATGATCTAAATGTGTTAAACTAATATATGGCCCTTCATGGATAAATCTGCACGCAGAACAATTTAAACATTTATAAGTACCTTTTGGTTTTTCTGAGTGAGGGGAAGGACGGCTGTACTATCATGTAATAAATTCTTTAAACTGCCTGATTTTTTATAAACAAAACTAGGAACCTTCCCCAAAATACTTGACAAATCACTATTACTACTAATAATTTTCCAATTATCAGTGATAATGTTTTTAATCATAATACTATCTACAGACATATCCACCACACATTTAGGCGGACTAAATAAAAAAAATCTCTGCCTGAATCATACTGTTTTAACTGTTAAACCATGAGCCAAAATAGACGGAAGGTCTACAGATCTCCTATTAGAGATCTCAGATACTAAATTATGTAATAAAATTTCTGGATATCCTCTTGCTAAAAATAAACCAGTAATGAATGCTGTTTCAATCAAAAAATCTTCATCACTACTGGTTAACCGAGAGGCTCTTATGTACTGTCCTTTCGGAATGTTCCATCTCATAAAGGCAGGGTGGTTGCTCTGATAGTGTAAATAATTATTTACATAAGTATCTTTCCTATATATCTTGCTAGAAAAACTTAGATCTACTGTACACCGAGTGAGGACCACATCTGAATAGTTGACCTGGTACCCTAAATTACTTAACGTAAATTTCAAGAAATTACTGCTTCTATTGAGCTGTTCTAAAAAAGTGTCTGCCTTGTCTTTAGATCCCTTTATAATAAAAAACAGACCGTCAATAAAATGACAATAAAACAAAATGTCCTTAGCTAAAAGAATTTTTGGCATACATTCCATTTCCCACCAGGCCATAACTAAACCTGCAAAAGCAGGAGCGACTGTGGCCCCCATGGCAACTCCCCTTCGTTGCTGAAAGTATATTCTATTAAACACAAAGAAATTGTTTTCTAACATCAGTTCTAACAACAGAATACAAGTTTTCACTGAACTCTCAGACCATACAGTATACTTGTCTAAAAAATTAGCTACATATTCCAACCCCACTTCAAGAGGTATGGAAATATATAAGGAAACCACATCTACAGTTAGTAGAAAAAAGTTATTATCACTAAGAGCACTACTATTCTCTTTCAGATGAAACCATCTAAGATTTTAAAAATGACCAAGAATCCTTTATGTATGAAGGCGAACCTTGCACTAAAGGATTAAGTAACTTATCCAAATATAGGGAAATCCCCTCAGTGATAATACCAGCAGAAGAAACAATAGGCCGAAAAGGGGGGTTGGCAATATTTTTGTGTACTTTAGGAATTCCAAATAAAACACCTACCCTAGGATGCTCAACTGAAAAATATTCATATAAATCAGAAGCCAGTTCACCATTCATAAACAAATCATATAAAGTGTATTTAATATACTTATAACTTCGATCAATAATATCAAAACTGACCTCAAGATATTCTTCAGAATTACTCAAAAGGGTTTCTGTAGTTTTCACATATCCTCTGTGTACATCAACACCAAACCACCCCCTTTATCGGTCTTCATGAATCTCAAATCAGTTCTGCTGGTCAGCTCAGCAAGTGCTTGACTTTCTTCTTTTGTTAAATAAAAAAATGACCTCTTTAGGGATGGGTGATATTCCTTGGGCCTTCTCCACCCAGGCCGTTCTGCCAATCCTACCCCATCAGCTGCCCTTGATAAATCCCCTGTAGAAATTTCAAACAGTTTCAACTCCTTCTTTACTGAAACTATCCAGTCTCTAGCTACCCATCTCACTCCATCAGACACAAACAGCAGCTCTGGCACATCTAGCCCTGATCCACCCAGCACCCAACCCACTTTTACCTTTCAAACGGTACCTACCAACCTGATCCGCACCTTACTCTAAAAGCTAAAACCTACTACACTAGCTGACGACCACCTCCCAGCTGAATATCTTCAAAAAGCAGATGATGCCATAGCACTTCCCATTTCTATTCTGATCAACAGATCCATCTCAGAAGGATCCATCCCAGCAATATGGAAAATATCACATATTATACCTCTCCATAAAGGAGGAAGTTCCACAGAATTATCTAACTTTAATCCTATAGCCATTCTTTCACCACTAGCTAAAATCATGGAAAGATGCATGCACAAACAAAATCATGCACTTTCTTATTCAAAATGGAAAGCTCGCCGACTCTCAGCACAGCTTTAGGCCATTCCACAGTACCACCATTGCTCTCTGTCTTTCTCTGATGTCTTCAATCTTCATCGTAACAACAACAAACTATCTTCAGCACTCTTCCTATATCTCTCAAAAGCTTTCGATATTGTCAAACATCAGCTACTGCTCAATACCCTACAAACCATCGGCTTAGACCAACACGCAATACAGTGGTTTCACTCCTACCTAAACGGTAGACAGCAGGCTGTCTTATGGCAGAGCAAGCTGTCATCCCAACTTCCTCTAACCCTACGTGTCCCACAAGGATCCATACTAGGTCCCCTTCTTTTCTCTATCTTTATCATGATCTACACACCGCCATCCCAGGAGCCATTTGCGTCCAATATGCAGATGACTCAATGCTAATATGCTCCGCCTCCTCTCCTACACAACTTCTAACCCTCACCCAGACCACTTTCAGCACGGTAGAAACATGGCAAGCTAATCACCACCTGCTTCTAAATCCTATCAAAACCAAGCTAGTACTTTTCTCCTCTAACCGTAGAATTTCTCCTCCTTCCTTCAACATCAAATCTAGCAATGACACCATTATCTCCCCTGATGACCACACAAAGCTTCTAAGAGTAATAATAGACAACAACCTTAAACTTGATAAACATGTCAATCACACTATTAAGTCAGTCAACAAAAAATTTAGCTCCCTGTACAGAGCCAAACCTTTCCTCACCCCTCCTAGCTAGGGTAGCTATTGCAAGATCACACCCCCTCTCTACCCTTATGTATGCCTCCCCTGTACTCACCAACCTGTCCAAAACCAATCTCAACAAATTATCAGGATGTTACAGTCATATAGCCAGATTCGCTACTGGCATGGCTTTTAGGACCCACCATTGCCAGAACCACAAAGCACTGGGATGGCTAGAGTATCCTACCCTTCTACCGTTTAGCCAGCTTATAATAACACATAAAATACTCCATCAACCTGATAACACCCCTGCCCTCAAAAATATTCTCACCCCTCATAGTGCCCCCAGGCCATTATGCTCAGCTGATAAACTAATGATACTGACCCAAAAATCCAACAACTCTGCAGGTGATGCTATATTTGTCAACTCAACCAGTAAAATCTGGAATCTACTCCCTACTACCTTTACCAAGGAAACCTCACTACCCCTATTTAAAAGAGAACTCAAAAAAAACCTCACATCTCATTGGCTGTGCTCTTGTTCTAAACCTGACTAACAACTTCACTAATGCATGTCTTGCTACCCAGCCTGCTGTTTAGCCAAGTATCTATGTCTCGTAGCATTTGAATGTCTAAGCATTGTGAATTATGAGATCTGATTATATTCTGTGTTCACATTTTCTGATACGTCTTTGCCAATCAGATGCAATGTCTGCACATTGTTTATATTGATATGTATCTGTATTCTTTGTCTATATTTTTCTAAACATGTCTGCCTGAGTTTATCACTCAGTGATGTATGTACTGTCTCTTTTTTTGGTATGTGGAGCTTTTTTCCCCGGGCCTCTGCTGAAAATGGACATATATCCAGCCGGACTGTCCCGGTCAACAAATGTACAATAAATAAATAAAATAAATAAATTTAGATACACTAAGTAGAGGGATTGCCTGATTACTGTTGTCACATGATGATCAAAAGAGAGAATTATCAACCCATGTCCCAAGGTCCCTAACTACATTTTCATTTTGAAGGGAGTTATTGTCAATGCTGTATGCTGAGGAGAGGAGCTGTCTACCAAATGTGACAGTATTGCACTTTTGTATAATTAATTTGAACCCATTTTCAGTACATCAGGTATTTACAAGCATAAATTCTTGGTAAATGATTTGGGTATCAGAGGGTGACTTGACAATAACTTTCAATTTGCAGTCTCCTGCAGACTTAGTTAGCCAGAGGCAGAGCTTTCCAGTCTGGAGATTAGAAAAGTAAATGAAGAAAAGGAGGGGTCTCGGCACTGAGCCCTGAGGGACACATGGGTTATCTGCATATTCTCTGGTAAGGCACCTGCCTTTCATACTTTCTGGGTTCTTTTAGCTGTTTTGTTGTCTATCTTAGCACACATGGATTTGCTTTTAAAGCATTAAGCTTACTTATAATGCTAACATGGGATATGATTTTGAACACCTTGGCCAAGTCAATATACTCTTTTAACAGCCTGTGTAACCCTCTCGAAAAAGTTAACCAAATTCTTCATTAGCAGGATCTTCCTTGTACAAAGACAAACAACAGCAGGTCAAACCTAATGAGATTTTTGATATCATAATTTATAAGATCAGTTATAATATGTTACATGGCTTTACAGATGATGCTTGTCAGACTGATGGGTCTGTGATTCCCAGGTTTGGTGGTAGGCCATTCTTCTGTAGTGGACATCATTACTATGGTGTGCCTAACTTCAGGACAAAACCTGTAACTAAACTTTGGAGTGGTTATACCAAGGCATGCTTAACACTAGTTATTAAACAACTATCTATGTTGTCGGGCTCCCCCATGGAAGAAGAATTTTTGATCTTAAAAAAACATCTTCAGCACACACTCCTTTGTGGTAATAAAGCTGCTTAAGGATTTCAGAGATACTTGGATGCTGGATTATAGTTTCTAAGGTAAAATTAACACTAAATTTATATGCTAGTACATTGGCAATGTTTGTTGGGTCTGACTTGTCATGCCCATTTTGAATAAATTTATAGAGCATTGCCATTTTGAATAAATTTAGAGCATTGTTGGGTGTTATTTTTTACTTTCCTAATATAGTTAGAGAATGATTTATAATTGTCCTTGTATTCAGATGCTAGCATAGGTTCATGGGTTGTTTAGTAGACCTGAGAGTATTTTTCGGGTTTTTACAAATATTTCTTGTACAATCCTTGATATGATGTTTTTGGATGTACTGTGTAATTTACAGAGTTTTTTATTGCAAAGTTTGTTTATGTTGGGAGACCACCAAAGTGGTTTGCGTGTCAATTCCGTATTGTATTTTGTTCTGATTGGGGCTGCCAACTCTGTACATTTATTTAAATGGATATGAAATTTTTTTGTGAAGCTACTTGCTATGTCAGTGTCAGAGTTGGCACTGTCATGAGTGAATTTTGAAGCCTCATCATAGAATTGGATGATGTTAGTATATTTGAAATCTTTGAATTCCAAGGTATTTGGTGCAGAGGCTTCAGAGAGTTTGAAAGTTAGTCAACTTTGTGGTCCGAGATAGCTGTGGAAGCAGATACAAGCAGTCAGAGAGATTCATCCGCAAACTAGGCAGCCACAAACACTGTATGTTCTGTATCCACAATCTAGCCCTCTTTCACCATGATCATACTTTTATGATGCCACATGCTTCCTTAAGCAGAGTGCCCATTTTCCTTCTACCAAAAATATTATTCTGCTCTTTCATTTTTTCAGATATGCTTGTTTGTTAGATTCGTGGTCACCCAGTCATTTCAATGATTATCATAATTTGCTTCTGGTCCTTTAAGCAAAGCACTTCACTGTCTTTCAGTCAAAGCTAGTTTAACACCAAGCTTATCACTGCCCACTCATTGCTCAAAAAATTCTGTTGCAATCTGAAACTTGCCCATCGCTAATTACCTTAAACATAAGATATTCCACCCACTGTATACTTCTTTTCTCCATTTAGTATCTAAATAAGATAATAATGGCTCTTAATCATCACAGACTCACACTTCTCAACTGTTGCTAAAACATGGAACTGTTTACCATTAACAATGCGAACTCTAATGCTATATTCTTTGTAAGTAAATACCTTCATTCATCCTGGATCTGTCATTGCCTCCTTACTTTGGATTTTCTTCCTTGAAGTTATATCCTGTCTAAGTATGATTCGCTGTCACTACGACATTGGCATCAGCATCAGCCTTGTTTTTTCTCATTTTGTACATTGGTCGGGTGTCACATTAATATCAACCATTACCTAGAACCAATGTTTACAGTAACATCTACCTACTGATCTCTCTTGAAGCCTGCAGCTGCAAATAAATCTCTGTATGTCACAATAACTTTTATACTATACATGTATATAGTTATTTTTCTCTTGCTGTGACATGTAACATATTGACTTCATAAGCTGTCTCCTTGAGAATATTGTAAATCAATCTGCTATTGATGACTGATGCTTATTTATATTTGGAAATGAACAATAATATGTGGCAATTTATATTGTGTCTTAAATGGTAATATACTTTATTGTGTTCTTTGTAATACTTTACTATTCTGTTTATTGTAATGTATTCAGTAGCTGCCAATACCTTTGTCATTTTTATTTTTCTGTGATTTTTCTGCGATTGTGGTATATTATTACTCTTTGTATATTGTAATGTATTCGTGCGGAGGTGTTCTGCCTAAGCCTTTGCTAAAAACAGTTCATACCCAGTCAGACTATCTTAGATAACAAAACAAATAAATAAATAATAAATAATACCTCTCTAGTTTGGTTCTCAGCTAGGGTGCCTTCTGTGTAGCGTATGAATGTCTTTCTTTTGTAAACATGGGATATTATGTTTTCCTAGCTCACCTTCATTCTTACTGGATGGGCTTGGCTCCGACTCAGCCAAATACACTAGCGCTCGAAGTCTCTAACTTGGCTTATAGCAGAATAGGTATCCCATCATGCAATGGTGTAATTCCCCAGATCTCGTTTGCCGCTTTACGAGTTCGGATGTTCTCTCTTTGGCCATGGCTAAGTTCTTTAAAGATTTATATTTTTTCCATATATTTAGGATTAATATTACTTAGCTGTTTAGGTAGTAGTTGTTTTGTAGCTTAACTTTGTGCTGTAGGTACGAGTACAATTTAATCTTGCTACTGTGTGGTTGCTTGTTGGCCTTTGTTAGTCGCAAGGCAATTTCTATCTTTTCCTGTCAGTTTTTTGTAGCGGTGTAGTTAGTTGTTACTGTAGAATAAGTTAGTTAGAGTGTGTACTTCCCTTTTTGTGAATATTAACTCATTTTAGTTAGAGAGCTAAGTGCCCGTTTAACTTAGAGGGTTTGTCCTATGCCTCTCTTGTTGTAGCTCTACTAGGTCTGTTTAAGTTAGAGGGCCTAGTGCCCATTTAACTTAGAGGGCAGAGCTGTTCCCTTTGTTCTTTTCTTTCTTAATAGATGTGCTGTGTTTTTATAGTGTGTATCTAAAAATGTAAATATTTGTTTGTTAGTTTTCTTATAGGGTGTGATTTAGGGTTTTACCTTTTTGTTGATATACTAGTGCTGTTTCTTTCTTAAAATGTCAAAAGAAAAGTAGAGAGAAGGAACCTAAGCCTTCGGGTTTTAAAAAGTGCCAGAAATGTTTTCAGAAGATGTCCATCACTGATGGGCATAATATTTGTGTTTATTGTTTGGGGGCCATTCACCTCCAAAAGACTTGCACGTTCTGTCATTCTTTCAACTCCCATGTCTTACAGGAAAGAATGAACAAACTGATTCTCAAAGGGCTCCTGAAACCTTCCTTTGATGAAGCTCCACAGAGTACATCTTCTTCAGGTAGGTCCCCTTCCTCTAAAAGTGGCAAGCCTACAAAAAGACCATCTCCTGCTTCTTTGGCTCATTCAGAGCCTCCTCAAAAATTGGCTAACTCTTCTGATGCATTAACCTGCTCGGCTCCACAGCCTTCAGAACCAAGAGAGATCATAGGTTTGGAGAAATCTAGCCCTTCGGCTCCACGGCCTTCAGAGCTGAAAGAGACTATTTTTCAGAGCCAGTCCACTGAACTATTACCGGTCTCCATTACCTTGAGATCTCCCATATTGGAAAGATCTCGCTCACCAGCCCTCTCCTCCAGGTCCTCTAGGAGCTTATCGAATGATGACGTGGACAGGATGGTGCTCAGACTTTTGAAGTCGTTGGCGCTGGCTAAATTGTTTTCAGCTCTGATCCAACCGGTTTTGGAGCCATCCAAGACTATTACATCCACGACTATTCCTCCTCCGAGCCAAGCTGGATCTTCGGAGCCAGAATGCCAGGTACTGCTTGCTGTAGATTTTCTGGTTCCAAGACCCCTTCAGAAGATTTCGGAACCGGTCCCTGCTCCAACACTCTTGGTGCCATCCTGGGTGTCTGGGAGCCAAAGTTCTCCAGTTGGCTCCAGGAGGGACGCTCGGACCCGACTTTCTTCAGTTCCAAGTTTACCTCTCGGAGCTTCGTCTCGACAGAGCTCAGTTCCTACATCAGCCTCGGAGCTGATCTCCTTGGAGCCGGGGATTCCCTCTGTTTCCTTGGAACTGCAGGTGTCCTCGGAGCCAGGGGGATCTGCCTTCCAGCTGATGAGGAGCATGCTGTCCCTGCCTACAGCTCTACACAAGGATACTGGTATTCTCCCCCCCCCAAGGCACCATGTTCTGTCTCAGCACCACCCCATCCACAGGATAGTAGAGATTCAGAGCCTCAGGGAGCCCCATTAGGTGAACCCCACTCTTCTAAGACCTCCCCAAAATACTTTTCTGAGGAGGCTCCTCGAAAGAGAACATGTAAGAGGAAGCATATAGACTCCCCTGATGAGTCTATCACCTCTGACACTGACCTCGAGGAGTCAGAAGGGTCCCCACGGTTGTCCTGTGAAGATATCTCCTTTGCAGATATCCTAGAGATCCTGAAACAGAGAGGCAGCTGGAAAACCATTAACCCTTCTAATGAGGAGTCATGTACCTGAAGGTTTTTGGATCTCAACCTTCAGCCTCCTGGGTGTCTCTGCTTTTCGACAAGCTATTGGACTTAATCGAAAGGCATGGGAGTCACCAGACACTATGGAACCAGTCCCTTGGAGGCCAAATAAGTTCTTGTCAGTTCCTTCTGAAAAATAATTTCTCATGAAAGGCATTCCTTTAGATGCTATGGTGGTGGCAGCAGCCACCAAGAAGGAACTTTCTGAAACATCCTCATCTGTCCATCCACCGAACAAGGACTCCCAGATGATGGATAGATATGGGAAGCGTATTTTTTCATCAGCGACTTTTACTCATAGATTACTGAACTACCATATGCACTTTACAGGACTACAAAGAGATCTCCTGAAGGAGTTAGGAGATGGCTCTCCATGGTTCATTGGCTGCGGGGGTGTCATAAAAGGTCACCTTTCAGCTATCTACCTTAAATTCCATTCTTAACTCCTCCATGAGACTAATATCCTGTGCAGCGGATGGAGTGAGCAGGGCAGCAGGTTCAGGATTTTCCCTGAGGAGACACTCCTGGATGCGCTTGTGTAACTGTGTGAAGCCTTTCAAGTCTACCTTTACCAACGCCCGTTTTGATGGTTCCTCACTTTTTGGACCCAAGGTCAAGGACACACTTACCAGATGCGAGCAGGAAGAGAAAACTCTTTCTGCTGTTGGAGTACGTTTTTCCGTACCTTCAAGATGTTAACCTAAAGGTCAGAAGAGTGAGAAAATGTGGTTCAAAGGATCTCAGGGAGTTTTTCAAGACGTACGAGGTGAACCCTTCCCCAGGGGCAGAGTGGGAGGCAATAATGGTAGACATCACCCTAGAGGTAAAGGGGGTCCGCAAAACCAGGGTGACCATAATTTCTTTCGTGGCTGGCCCTACCAGTGCTCCTGAAAGGAGGCCCATCTGCTCTACTCTGGAGGCAGTCGGGGAGCACTTATCTTTGTACCCAGAAGCCCAGCGAGATATCACAAGAGACAAGTGGGTACAAAGTATAATATCCAGAGGCTATTCCATTTCTTTTTGCCATCCTGTCTCACAGATCAGAACAATCCCAGATGTTCCACCCAGTCAAAGGGAACAAGCAACTGTAGAAATTCAAAAGTTGCTAGACAAAAGAGTCTTTCAAAAAGTCCCCGCAGACCAAACAGGATTCAGAACCTACTCAAGATTCTTTTTAGTGCTAAAAAGAACAGGGGACTGGAGACCCATATTGGATCTCAGCAAACTAAATGAATCCATGAAGAAGTCCAAGTTCCGAATGGTGACACTGCAGTCAAATCTTCCCTTTTTAGGGAAAGACAATTGGATGTGCTCATTAGGCCGCCAAGATGCGTACTACCACATAAAAATGGGCAGAGCATCAAGGAGTCATTTACTCTTCTGGGTGGGAGCCAGTCATTATCAGTTTCGAGCTCTGCCCTTTGGTCTCACTACAGCCCCCAGAATGTTCATCAAATGCATGGCAGTAGTCACGGCTCACTTGAGACGTCTAGGATTCCAGGTGTTTCCGCACCTAGACGACTGGCTCCTAACTGCCACGACCAAGTATCTACTGCAGCAGCCGAGAGACACCACTCTTCAAACTTGTTCTTGGTTAGGGATTACAGTCAATTTACAAAAATCTGCCTTGTTACCCTGTCAACATATTACATTCATAGGCATAGATCTTGACACCATCTCCATGATGGCACGACTGCCTCACGACAGGGTTTTTGTTCTCAGACAACAAATAGCCAACCTTCTACCCAGAAACAAGGTGAGGGCAAAGACGATTTTGAAAGTCCTAGGAACCATGGTTTCAACGATCACCTTATTTCCCCTAGCCAGAATGCATATGAGAATTCTTCAGCGGCTCCTATTTGCTCAGTGGTCATTACAGGAACTTTCCATGTCTCACCAAGTCAGAATTACAGAGTTATGCAAGAGAGATCTCCTGTGGTGGCTTCTGTCTGACCATGTGACCATCGGGCAACCTTTTATGCCACAACAACCTGTAGCTATGGTGACCATGGACACCTTCCAGATAGGGTAGGAGGGGCATTATCTGGGAAGGACAGTCCAAGGCACATGGCAAGAACACTAGGCCCATTTGCACAACAATGTTCTAGAGATGAGAGCAGTGCTTCTAGCGTTGCAAGCACTTCAGGACTCTCTTCCACTAGGAACGATTGCAGTCCAGTCAGACAATGTGTCAGTAGTCTGGTACATAAACAAACAAGGAGAAACCAGATCATACCCCCTTTGTCAAGAGGCACTGAGAGTATGGCAATGAGCAATCTCTTCCCAACGTTTTCTGGTAGCAATGCATATCCCGGGGAAATCCAGTGTGATAGTGGACAAGCTCAGCAGGGCAATATTAATGCCTTGTGAGTGGTCTCTAAACCAAAACATAGTGGAGGAGATTTTGCAAAAATGGGGCCAGCCTTGCTGCACTCTTTTTGCCACCCCCATGAATACCAGATGCAGCAGCTACTTTACCGTAATCCCCCCTCTGGGGGACACACCGAAAGATGCACTTGTTCAGGATTGGCCTTCAGGACTTCTGTATGCCTTTCCCCCCTTTCCACTCATACCCAAAGTCATCCAGAAAGCAAAATCCCTGGGAAGCAGGCTAATTCTCATTGCCCCATACTGGCCTCATCAGATTTGGTTCCCCTTTCTCTGGTCTCCCCTACAGGAGAAACCACAGGTTATGGACCCAGTTCCAGACCTTCTGAATCATATGTCAGGAACACGTCATCCTGCTCTTCACACCCTCAGTTTGACAGCATGGCTGCTCCACTTCCAAACATAGTCAGGCTTCAAGACTTCACACCAGCAGTAAAACACATTTTGGTATCCTCTTAAAAGGCTTCTACCAGGAAGTTATATTGTAGTAAATGGAAGAAGTTCTCCTACTGGACACAAGCAAAAAACATTGATCCTTTTTCTGCCCCAATCAGTTCATATATTGGAGTTTCTTGCAGAACTTTTCCAGCAAGGCTCTGCAGCAGCTACAGTTAGAGTCCAGCTAGCTGCAATTTCTAATTTCCACATTGGTGAACATACTCCTAACCTGATGTCACACAAATTGTGTAAAGCATCCCCCCCCCCAGTAAGGAAACCTCCATAAAAAACTTCTCCAAAGCCAACTTCATGCTACTCAAGTCAGAAGTGACAAACTTCATGACACCCATGCAGATGGGAGCTGAAAGTTCAACTGCTGAATCCTACACTAAGGCACTGTACGAGCACATCCACTCATGCATAAATCGTGCCATCCCAAATAGAACCAAGATGCTCTCATTCAATTGATTGTTGAGAGGGTTGAGAGGGTGGTCTAATGGTTAAGGTGTTTGCCTTACAAACACAAAGTACAGGGTTTGAATCTCACAGGGGATAATTGGCTAGGCTTAAAATGGCTCACAAGGGCAGTTAGCCTAGTATGAACCTATGAATCCTACGCTAAGGCACTGTACGAGCACATCCGCTCATGCATGAATTGTGCCATCCCAAATAGAACCAAGATACTCTCATCCAAAAAAGGAAGCCAGTCTGGTGGTCCCCTGCCATAAACAAACTTTACAACAAAAGGAAGAAACTGTTGCAGAAAAGAGGAAAATCCTAGGATGCAAAAAACTCCCTTACCAGCCTCAGTAAGAAACTGAGATCCCTCATAAAATCCTCCAAAGCTAGTTACGAAAATAAAATTGCCAAAGATTCCAAAGACAACCACAAGGCATTCTATAACTATGTCAATAATCTAAATGGCAATGCTCAGATCTGCTCTGAGCTAAAACAGAATGGCATTAAATATACTCATCCCAAGGATATTGCCAGTTTCCTGGCAGATTGATTCAGTGCCAACTTCACCCCCCTCTCACCCCCTAAATGGCCCATCTCAATACCGGAAGATTGCCAAATTCCGGTAATAATGGCCACACAGGTAAAAAACACACTCTCCATAGCTAAGAATACAGCTTCCATGGGACCAGATGACATCCCGGGCTGAGTACTACATGAACTACAATATGATCTGGCACCTCACCTAAGTGTCATGTTTAATCATAGCCTCAACTCAGGTTTCATGCCCACTGAGTGGCGCAGAGCTACAGTTATCCCACTCCACAAGGGGGGATCCACCTTGGATCCCGGAAACTACCGTCCCATCAGTCTGACAAGCCTTATCTGCAAGGCAATGGAGCGTATTATCATGGAAGTTATAAACAAAGACACTGGCAACCTTCAAACACTGGACCCCACCCAGTTTGGGTTTATGAAGGGCCGATCTTGTCTCCTGAACCTGATTGACTTCTTCGAATCAGTCTCCAGAGCCATGGACAAGGGTAAGGTGGTCCACACAGCCTATCTAGACCTTGCCAAGGCCTTTGACACTCTGGAATCATAGATAAACTTACTAAGCTGGGCATTAATCCCTACGTCACCTAATGGGTTGCTAACTGGCTTACTGATAGAACCCACACTGTGAAAGTAGCTGACTCCAAATCCAGCTCCAGACAAGTGACAAGTGGAGTACCTCAGGGTTCAGTCCTGGGACCGCTCTTGTTTGGCATCTACTTTTCTGAAGTACAGACCAACACTAAGGGGCTTTGGCTAATAAAGTTCGCAGATGACTGCAAACTGGGAGCCATTATTGAATCCCCAATGTGGATACTCTACAAAAGGGCCTTACAGAAACAGATGCTTGGTGCCAGAGCCATGGGCTCAAGCTCAATGCCAAGAAATGTATAGTTATCCCCTTTGAGAAAAAACATGTACCCGTGAATTACCATATAGGTGGCAGTACACTAAACACCGAAAGTGTAATAAGAGACTTAGAGACACAGGTAGACAGCGGTCTCACCTTCGATAACCACATCACCACAGCAGTCAGGAAATCCTTCCATGTGGCACACCTCATCACTAAGGGCTGTTCATCCAGAAAAAAGGAGGTCATTGTCCCACTGTACTCCTCCCTCATTAGACCCATTATAGAATACAACGCCCTGTTTGGTATGTACCTCTCAAGACATCTGCAACAACTGGAAAGGCCGCAGAAATACCTCACTAAAAGAATCACAGGCCTAAAGCAGATGCCCTACGCTGACCACCTTAAAAAACTCCAGCTATATTCTGTTGCATATCGTCTACTCAGAGGCGATCTCTGCTTAACATACAAGGCCATGTCAAACCCAGAGCTGTTGGACATGCTACACTTAAAGAAATCCCAATCCCTCAGAGCCACATGCTCCAGGGATCTAAACCTTGTCATCACAATAAAGAAAACATGCTGGAGGGATAGTTTCCCGACCCAGAGACTCCCCAGACTCTGGAATAGATTGCCCATACATGTCAAGCAGAGTGCCTCTTTGGCCCTCTTCAAAAGGAACCTTGACGATTGGATGGGAGAAAGGAAATTCACCCCGGGGATCACGTCAGTCGCCCTGCTAGACAGGGGTCCAGGGAAGTAAATAGTGTGGGAAGAAATAGCCAGGGAATTGTTATGGCTAGGCTTGTATAGGCCCTAAGGCTGATAGCCTAGTACCAACCTATGAACCTATAAAAGGCACTTGTTTATTGAGACCTCCCATAAATGACCCTCTCTCACCACTGGATTTGAATTTTGTCCTGACTCACCTAACATATCTCCTTTTGAGCCCTCATCCTCTTGTGATCTCAAATTCCTCTCTTGGAAAACTATTCTCCTAGTAGCCATTACATCTGCAAGAAGAGTCTCGGAGTTGCAAGCTCCATCAATCAAGCTGCCATATTTGATTTTCCATAAGTATAGAGTATCTCTACAAACGAATCCGTCCTTTTCCCCAAAAGTTTGTTCCCAAACCAATCTGAATCAATCTATTGAGCTCCCAGTGTTTTCTCCCAATCATACCAACAAGGCAGAGTACAAACTTCAATTGGATGTGCATAGACAACTTAGGTTTTATCTCCATAGAACTAAAGATTTCAAGAAAACAGAGCAATTGTTCATCTCCTTTTCCGAAGCAAAAAAGGGCATGCCGGTTTCAAAAATTACACTTTCAAATTGGCTCTCAAATTGCATTACTTTTATATACACCTCAAATAACAGGAATTTACCATTCAAAGTTAGAGGCCACTCAACCAGAGCATTAGCAACATCTTCTGCTTACCTAGCCAGATTGTCAATGGGCAGTATTTGTGCTGCTGCTACGTGGACAAGTCCCATATGTTTATTACTCATTACAAAGTTGATTTGACCTCCAGAGACAGGGCTTCCTTTGGTTCCACTGTGCTCAAAGGTATCCTCCCATGAGCCACCCAGGGAAATGGTGCTAGGGACGCTGTCCCATCCAGTAAAAATGAAGTCGAGATAGGACAACATAACATAAACACAATATGCACTCAGTATAATGTTCCATGTTTGTTGTCCATCTCGCCCTTCATTCTTATGAGCCTCCCACCTTCCCCTAGCCAAGGACTCCTAGAGGACCTAAATGAGAGATCTTTCTTCCATTAGTAAAGGAGCTCCTTTGAATTTCCTTGTTATTTCTATACCTGGTCACATTATTAATTAGACATATTGTTGTGATTGGCAGCAAACAAGATCTGGGGAATTACACCACTGCATTATGGGATACCTATTCTGCCACGAGACATGTTAGAGACTTCAAGCTAGTGTATTCTTCCGAGTCGGCTCCGAACCCATCCAGTAAGACTGAAGGGCGAGATGGACAACAAACATGGAACGTTATGGTGAGTACATAACTTCTTTTTTTTTTTCTCCATCTGCTCCTGTTTCTTCCCATAGGCACATTGGCAGATTCCAAATTGTCTGCAAGTGTGTGTGTTTGTGTGTATGTATGATAATAATGAAATGCCTGGCAGTCTACTTCCATTTCCTTGGATGTTGGCAGCTGTTCACAAGGTTGTTATAGGATTCTGCTGTGACTCATAAGTGTGGCTGGATGGAGAAAATGACTTTTATGGATTACTGCAGAAGTTGGGATGATGTGAGGCTATATGAAACCAGGAATACGTTTGACTAATTTGAATGGAGCTATCTACTTGGACCATTGGAGGAATAGGAGCAGGGAACAAATATGTGAACTGGGTGAAAGCCATATATCCCCAAAGCAACAACATTGATAAAAGAGCAGCATTCAAAAGAAGTGTAAGTATGGTGAAGCACAAGACACTGATGCCCATTGCCATCAGGACCTTTCCTGCTAGTGACAGAGATACTTGTCAGATGTGTGAGGAGAGACCTGGGGAAGTTGAAGGGAAAAAAAGAAAGGGATCATATTCCTTTTTGTATATAGGTGACTAGATTCTAATAGCAGAGACCAGCAGGAGGCAGGGGATATAGTGATGGGCCATGTAATGGAGTTGCAAAAGTGCACATGCTTTGAATCTGGGTTGAAATAGTCAAGTTCAAGTTTGTAAGGGGGAATGGAGCCTTTGGTGAATATGGGGGATATAGTAATAAAGCCTGGGGCAAAGTATTTGAGATTTGAGTTATGGGAGCTGTTAGATTAACTGTAACAGAGATATGCAAGAAACTCAAAAAAGAGATGTATGAGTCTCTAAATAAACAGAGAAACAAGTGATAGGTCTTAACAAATGAACAACTAGAAACAATAAAAAATAAATAATCAATAAACAAGTCTGTTAGGATGCATGGTTAGTGTAATGAAAAATGATATGCTGTAAAGTAAGGTGTATACTGATAAACATCCTGGGATTAAGGAATGAAAAATTTGTGAGGGTCATAGAAAAAATGTAATAGCTTCATATGGAAAGGAAGATGAACAAGAATAGTTGCCTGAAGACTGCAGGTAAGCAGAGAGCAAACAAACATTTGGTCTAGGTAAATTTGGTGAGTTAGGAAATTGGGAGGGGGTGGGGTTAGTTGAAGCAATATACAGAAATATTGACAAGACTGTGGAAAAAAAGCATCAGAAGTCTAGTTCAAGGTAGAGGCCTTGTCATGGGATATAGGACTGGAGGGTGTAATATGGGTCAGACAGGAATGCGCAAAAGAGAGGAGGAAGCAAGACAAGAAATGGGAGTAAGGAAACTGATCTAGGTATTGAAACAAAGGAAAAAATGTGTCATCATCAACAGCAGCTGTAAAGTGGGGCGGGAGAATGGGAATCAGTACAGGGGCTAGAATAAAATAGAAATAGAGGAGTCCTTACCACAAACAGGGGAGAGGAGGGCTAATATTCTATGATATTGTAGAGAAGAAAAAAGAGAGAGATGTGGAGACTTGGGAATAGATGGGACAAAAAAATAAAGGTGGTCATAAGCACAGAAAATGGGAAGAAGCAGTAAGAATAGCAATTTGTTGAAGCTGCAATAATCCACACGGGACCTGCAACTTAAGATCATCCTTAGTTGACACTAAAATAAACTAAACCAAGGGGACTAGACAAGTTAATGAAGGGCTGAAGAACATATTTTGTAGATAGAGACAGGAAAATGCAGGGACAGTGCACCTGCTGTAGAAACATGATGATTTAGTGCATTCCTGGAGAGAAATATGGGGAGGGATATGAGAACAGGTGGGATCTATATTTGGTAAGCCTGGGCAGCCATCAGTGTTATAGAGAAGTTAGGAAACAGATACTCTTAATGTCAGGTTGAGTAAGGTACTATGTACCTGTGGACTAGAAAGGAGAAGGGAAGGTCAAAATATTATTATCAAAAGAATGTAATATAGCCATGCTGAAACAGGTGATAATAGAAATGAAAATAGGGGGAACTAGATAATAGTGTGAGATATGCAGTAGCACTGTGAAGACACAAGGAGGGAAGGACAGGAAGGGGAACGAAAGAGGATAGTGATATGCAGGAATCATAAAAATGCATTGAATCGATTTTTGTGATGATAAAACAAAACTTAAGTTCTGCACATTATTCAGAAATGCTGCACTAATGAGGCTGCTTCTGTATGCATTTTTGAAATCGGAAAATGACAGTAAAAATTCCAAAGTTTTTTACATATAAATTTGAAAACAGAGACCCCCCTTTTCTTAACAGGGACAGTTTGATATATTACTATCAAACAAAAACGGCTATAGGTAAAACCAAGGTGCATAAAAACATGAAGTAAGAACAAAAGAACAACAAAACAGTTCCATCTGTATTCCTATACATATGCTGATTGTAAAAGTACTGATGTGGTTTATTATGGTTTCTGCAAGAGATGTCCTCTTTTCTCTGTTGACAAGACTAATAGATCTTTTAAAGATAGAATTTTGGAACATCTTCATGATATCAGGAATAGAAAACATACAAATGCATTAGCTAATCATGTCATGAACACTGATCCCACACATTCCTTCCAGTTTTTTGTCTTACAACAGATACATAAAAATTTGAGAGGAGGGGATATAGAAAATATTACTGAAGGTTGTGAACAAAAATGGATAATGAAACTTAATGCAGACAAATATCCAGGTCTTAATGGTACCACATCTCTGGTCCCTTTTTTGAAAGCCAGACACCTTAAACACAAATAGTTTTAAGCAAAATATTTATTGCCTCTTACTTATGAATGAATTTTACATAATTGATTTTTTAAAAAGATTTTTTATGCTTAGTAGAAGCTTATGTTATGTATTTTATCTGATTTATGTTTAGTTTTTGTCTGTGCCTTTAAATGCTCCTTCAGGTATGACATCACTAATTATGCTAATTGGTTTCAAGAGTATTTAAGAAATGAGCTGTTTTAACATTTTGTCTGAAGAAGCAACTGAGTGTTGCAAAAGCGCTTACCACTGTTTTCTTTTGTTTATTTTATGAAAGACGCTATTGTGTGCTACCTTGGTGCATTGTTCTTTTGTTCTTACAGTTCGATATATGACTAATCCAGCAGGCATGCATGTATGTGGCAAATGCGTTTGCTGTCAATGCATTTTTACTGATGATTCCTTCACTTTTCCTATTTCTAATGTCACTGTTACTTTCTCCAACCATTTTGACTGTAATTCACGCTGCTTTTTGTGACTCTTATTATTATTTTTATGTTGGAAAAACTTGATGTAAGCTCTCTGATCGCATTAAAGAGCATCATGGTGCTGTTAGAGCCGTGGATTTACGAAACACATTAGCTAGACATGCCTCCAAGTGTGTCCAGTTTGTAAAATTTTATTTTTTGATTTTAGATCAAATTGATTTATTTTTTGGGGATTTTGACATCTTCTTGGAGGTTAAAGAACTTAGATGGCAGCTGTTATTAGGTGCGGACAGCGCACCAGGTCTGAACGATAACCTGAATTTGAAGTGTGCCCTTAGATGGCACATTTAATGTTTCTGCTCCACTAGTTTGTTTTATTTAATGTTTCTGCTCCACTAGTTTGTTTTATTTAATGTTTCTGCTCCACTAGTTTGTTTTATTTAATATCAGTTATTTAATGATACTAGTGTTTTATTTTGTATCCACTTTGTTTTCCATTGTACGAACGTCAAACAAACTTAGCCTAGTATATTTTCTCTATTATTATTGGCTTATTTGTGGTAAGTTGATTTATGATTGGATGCTACAGCTTCTAATGTTTATTCATTTCGTTAGAGACACTCATTGGTTCTACTTTC